>NW_027411714.1:97500-115223 GCF_047663935.1 Musca autumnalis
GTTCGGTTTTTCGCTAAAAAAGGCATCATTTCAAAAACTGAGAAGCCAATTGATAATTCCCTTCGCCGGGATGAAATCATGATATTGGTAGCGATCAGTAAAATTTTGCAACACTGTCAGTTCGTTTTGAAAAACATTGCTCTCTGTAATAGAGGGTAATAAATGAAGTTGAGCCAATGGGGGAATACTCCACTCAAACAATCGAAAATGAGATTGAACTTCAACAATAAACAAAACAAACAAAAAACAGCCGAGGCACGGGCGGATTGGAGCTTTGTTAAAAACAAAAAAACAAAATTCCAATAAACAACCTCACAGGCAACTGTGTTGGTGTTCTTTTCAACTCACCGAATTCGAAGAATTCTTAGTTGATACGTGCTGACATGTTGCAAAATATTTTGATTTTGGTGTTTCTTTGGAAAAGCCGAAAAGTGAGTGTGATTCTCATTCATATGAGAATACTAGACACTTAAAGAGTTCGGTTTTTCGCTAAAAAAGGCATCATTTCAAAAACTGAGAAGCCAATTGATAATTCCCTTCGCCGGGATGAAATCATGATATTGGTAGCGATCAGTAAAATTTTGCAACACTGTCAGTTCGTTTTGAAAAACATTGCTCTCTGTAATAGAGGGTAATAAATGAAGTTGAGCCAATGGGGGAATACTCCACTCAAACAATCGAAAATGAGATTGAACTTCAACAATAAACAAAACAAACAAAAAACAGCCGAGGCACGGGCGGATTGGAGCTTTGTTAAAAACAAAAAAACAAAATTCCAATAAACAACCTCACAGGCAACTGTGTTGGTGTTCTTTTCAACTCACAGAATTCGAAGAATTCTTAGTTGATACGTGCTGACATGTTGCAAAATATTTTGATTTTGGTGTTTCTTTGGAAAAGCCGAAAAGTGAGTGTGATTCTCATTCATATGAGAATACTAGACACTTAAAGAGTTCGGTTTTTCGCTAAAAAAGGCATCATTTCAAAAACTGAGAAGCCAATTGATAATTCCCTTCGCCGGGATGAAATCATGATATTGGTAGCGATCAGTAAAATTTTGCAACACTGTCAGTTCGTTTTGAAAAACATTGCTCTCTGTAATAGAGGGTAATAAATGAAGTTGAGCCAATGGGGGAATACTCCACTCAAACAATCGAAAATGAGATTGAACTTCAACAATAAACAAAACAAACAAAAAACAGCCGAGGCACGGGCGGATTGGAGCTTTGTTAAAAACAAAAAAACAAAATTCCAATAAACAACCTCACAGGCAACTGTGTTGGTGTTCTTTTCAACTCACCGAATTCGAAGAATTCTTAGTTGATACGTGCTGACATGTTGCAAAATATTTTGATTTTGGTGTTTCTTTGGAAAAGCCGAAAAGTGAGTGTGATTCTCATTCATATGAGAATACTAGACACTTAAAGAGTTCGGTTTTTCGCTAAAAAAGGCATCATTTCAAAAACTGAGAAGCCAATTGATAATTCCCTTCGCCGGGATGAAATCATGATATTGGTAGCGATCAGTAAAATTTTGCAACACTGTCAGTTCGTTTTGAAAAACATTGCTCTCTGTAATAGAGGGTAATAAATGAAGTTGAGCCAATGGGGGAATACTCCACTCAAACAATCGAAAATGAGATTGAACTTCAACAATAAACAAAAAAAAAAAAAAAAAATAAAATAAAATAAAAAATAAAATAAAAAAAAAATTAAATAAAATACAATACAATAAAATGAAATAAAATAAAAAAAATAAAATAAAATAAAATAAAATACAATAAAATAAAATAATATAAAATAAAATAAGATACAATAAAATAAAATGAAATAAAAATAAAATAAAATGAAAGGAAATGAAATAAAATAAAATTAAATAAAAATAAAATAAAATAGAATAAAATAAAATAAATAAAATGGGCGTTGTTTTCATCTTTGTCAACGTATTAAATTAGGCGTTATGACCTCCTTCTGATTGGTCATAACGCTCAAAATTATTTTTGGACATAATGACCGTTGGGCCTTTTGTTAGGTTTCCATCGCGTCCCACCAGCCATTTTAGTTAGTCACTTTTGTACCATTATGTCAGCTAGTAAGCACGAACTTGCCTTCGTAAAATTCGGCCGATAGACAATTTACGCTTAGAATAACACACTTTATATCGCTATAAATAGGATATCAAGGCATAAAGTTTCAAGCAGCCCTTAAGAGAAAATTGTGTCAGGAAAGTTTCCGAAATTGTTTTCCGATATAGACCTTCTTACAAGTTGACGTACTTCAGAAAAAAAAATGTTTATAGTTTGGATACGCAATTCGTAAGTTATAGTGCTCGTCGATCATTTTGCGTTGGTAGCGAGTTTTTTTAGACTTTTTGGACGATCATCCCAAAAAATATGGATGGAAGAAATATCCGAGTTTTTACCAAATTCCGTTCACCTATTTTAGCGAAAAATGTTGAACTTTTATAAGGGTGGTTCTCGACTGAGATGACCTATATGGGCCATCATCGAACTTAAACAAAACTTCGGCAAAATATTACAAAGACCACAGTTTGAACCAAATCGGTAAATCAGTTGGAGAGGCTACATCGACTCCCAATTGTCTGAAATGGATTTCGTCCAAACATAATAGGCGTCTAAAAGCATTATTTCGATGAGGCACATTTTCATCTTAACAAAGTCTAAATGCTGAGGGTATAAAAATAGAAGGGTAATGAAATGTCTTCTACATAAATTCATCATTGCATAGAAGACGCGATGACATTTTGGAGAAATTCCAAAGGTCTTTAATGTGCTGAAGGTCTTCAGCAACCCCCATAAAGTCTTTAAAAGTCCTCTAAATAGCTTCGAAAGAACTTTAGAATTGTTTAACGTATGGAGGACCTATAGAAGATTACCTTTAATAAGGTCCTTAGAAAATCTTCAAATCGTTTTCGATAAATAGAAAACTTGTAGACAGACTTTTGAACACCTTTGATGACGACAAAGAAAAGTTCTATAGAAGACTTGAAGAACAAATTCAATTCAGGCTATATAAAACTCAAAAGAGGTCTATAGAATACCAAGAAACATCATTTTTCTATAGAAGACCCAAAATGATCCTCATAGAAGACCCAAAAAAGTTTCCACCAAAAAAGGTTTTCTGCCTATAGAAGACCCAGAAGAAGGTCTTCTGTCTGTAGAAGGTCCCAAAAAGGTCTTCAGCGTTTAAAAAAATTAAAAGAGGCCTCCTCTCTACAGAAGACCCGAAAGAGGCCCCCCATCTATGGAAGGCCCAAAGAGGATATTCTGACTATAGAAGTCCCAATGAAGCTACTTTGGCTATAGAAGACAAAAAATTTCTTCAGTCTATAGAAGAACTAAAAAATGAATTCTGCCTATAGAAAACACTAAAGAGGTCTTCTGTCTATAGAAGACCCAAAATAGGTCTTATGTGTAGAAAAAAAAACACAAAGATAGTTTCAGTCATGCAAGACCTAAACAAGATCTTCGCTGCATATAAGCCTGAAGAAGGTCTTCGATGCATTGAAGACTTAATTAAGGTCTTCTTCACATAGAATGCTTGATGAAAGTCGTTGTTTAATAAAGACCTAAAGAAGGTCATCGATGCGTGGAAGGGTTAAAAAGGTCTTCGGTCATAATGGCCTAAATAAGGTGTTTGGTGTATTGAAGTCCTATATAAGGTCTTCGGTGCATTGAATACATAACAAAGGTATTCGATGCATAGAAAGCCTAAAGGTCTTCGGCCACCTAAGGGAGGTCTTCCGCGCATAAAATGCCAATAAGAGGTCTTCGGTACGGTGTACATAATGAAGGTCTTCTTTGATAGAAAACCTAAAAAAAGGTATTTAGTGCCTACAAGACTTAAGAAGGTCGTCGGCCCATAGAAACCAAAAGAAGGTCTTGGTGAATTGAGGAACTAACAAAGGTCTCTAGGCCTTCTCTGCGTCGAAGACTTTTATTAGGTTTTCAAAGCAATGAATGCCTAGAGAAGGTCTTCGCTGCATAGAAGACCTATAGAAGGTCTTCAGTGTATAGAAAACCTTCGGCGCATATTGGCCTAAAGAAAGTCTTCAGTCATACAAAATATATGGAAGGCCTTGGGTGCATATAGGTCTGAAGAAGGTTAACGGTGCATAGAAGACCTGAAGATGCATAGAAGTTTTAAAGAAGGTCTTCGGTGCAGAAAAGACAAGTCTTCGGAGCATTGAAGTCCTAAAGAAGGTTTTCGGAGGATAGAAGACCTAAAGAAGGTTTTCGGAGCATTGAAGTCCTAAAGAAGGTGTTCGGATTATAGACCTAAAGCAGATTTTCGGTGCACAGACAACCTAAAGGAGGCCAGAGGGCTAAAGAAGGTCTTCTGTGAAGAAATGACCTTAAGCAGGTCTTCGGAGAATTAAAGTCCTAAAGAAGGTGTTTGGTGCATGGAAGACCTAAAGCAGGTCTTCGGATCATTGAAGTCCTAAAGATAATGTTCGGATCATAGTAGACCTATAGCAGTTCTTCGGCGTAGAAGGTCTTCGGTGCATAGGAGAGAAAGTGTTCCGTGCATAAGAGACCATTGAAGAACAAATGAAGATCTTTTGCGCATAGAAGTCCTGAGTTTCTGTCTATAAAATATCAAAAAGGATATTCCGTCTATAAAATAAAAAAGTCAAACCCCTAAAGAGGTTTTCGACCTATATAAGACCCAAATAGATCTTTATCCAAAATACGGCCCAAAACAGGCCTATTGTCTATAGAAAACCAAACAAATCTTTTGTCTATAGAAGGCCAAAAAAGGTCTTCTGTTTATAGAAGACCCAACAAATGTCTTCTGTTTAATGAAGATCTTAAAAGGGTCTTCCATCCACAAATGGTCTTTGGGCTACAAATGACCCAAAACTGTCTTCCGTGTATAGCAGATGAAAAAAGGTATTCTATCTATAAAAGACCCACAAACATATTCCTTTTATTAAAGATCCAAAAATTTCTTCTGTATATAGAAGACCCTATAGAAGACTTAAACAAGGTATTCTGTCCGTAGAAGGCCATATAAAGGGCTTTTGTCTATGGAAGACACAAAAATGGTTTTCAGCCTGTATAAGACCCAAACAATGTAATCTGTTTATAGAAGACCCGAAAAGGTTCTTCTGTTTACATAAGACCATATAAGGTCTTCTCTATATAGAATATCTTAATAAGTCTTCTGTCTATAGAAGAACCAAATAAAATTAACCCAAAGAAGATTTTCTGTCTTCGGAAGACAGACAAAAAATATTCTGTATATAGAAGACGCCAAGGAAGATCTTCTGTCTATTGAAGACAAAAAGAAGATATTCTCTCTAGAGAATAACTAAATAAGGTTGTCTGTTATTAGAATACCCAATATAGATCATCTGTCCTTAGAGGTCCTTAGAGGGTTTTCTAAGAGATATTACCCTTCAATATTATATTCATGCCAATGCCCTTCATTTTTATATGCATCACTTTCCAAAAACAAACGGAAAATAAATCAAACAGTTTGCAATTTATGCCCAATAAAAGTCAAAGACATTATTCGTCACTTTCTTCGATGAACTCATATTTCTTTTGAATGGCAAATGCAGACACCGCACAAAATATTAACCTCAAAGACCGCAGCGCAGGAATGATTAATGCAATGATTTGATATGCCATTCATGTCTGGTATTTATGTATTTGGTCTCTTCAATTTCATTTGAGAGGTTAATGAACCAAAAGAAAGAAGAAAAAAAACCCAACAAACCAAAAATATGCAGTGTATGCCAATTTGTGAGCCGCAAAAAAGGCATGAAATCCAAAGCTAACAAAGAAAAAAAAACGGCAAGCTCACAAACAAAAACTGGCGACAATAATGGCAAGTAAAAATCCATTACAAATAAAAACCGTGGAACTTTAACTAAAACTCTCGCGGTGAATGTTGGTGCGAACAATTGAACAAAAGCACCATCATTGCCAGTCAGCCAAACCAGGCAGGCAGTCAGCCAGCCATCACCTCATCAAATGTCTCTCTTTCACGCTGTCTATTTATTTATCCGACTGTCTGTTGGTCTGTTTATTTGACTGTCAATAACCCACAACAGTTTGTTGTTGTTTTGTTGGTTCCGAGAATAGGTTAGAGAAGGAAGATGTATGTTCCAAAAAAAAAAAAAAAACAAATTTGAAATTCATCCAACGACAGTAGTAATTTCTCGCCCTTTTAAAATTCAATTCTAAACAAGGTGTCATTCACACGGTTAAGTTCATCGCAACTAAACGTTTTTATGGTGGCCAGTCTTTTGCAATTCATTGCAACAATTTTCATTACGGAAAAAATAGTTTTTGTTCGAATGTGAACCTAAAGGACACGAGAGTAGAAAAATGCGGTTACGAGTAACATCAAGAAAAAAAATTAAAAAAATATTCTCATGTGAGTGAGAAAAAATATCTATTAACGTGGATTTGTTTTCACCAACGCCTTTTTTTAATAACTTTGACCAACGTAGATTTTTTTAAAAATATTTTTTTACCAACGTGGATGTTTATATTTAAAAAACATTTTGCGTTGATATTTTTAAAGCTATATTTACCAACGCACAGTGGCCAAAATTTCCGAAAAACCTGGCCAAAAATCGAGAAAAAAACTTTATCAATTTACGCAAAATAGTGTCAAATATTGTTTATAGGATCCCACTGCGTGTTGTTATGAAAAAATATATACGTTTCTTGTTTAGTAAGTGGGTATAAAAGAAGGTCAAAGTGACCCCATTTAGAAAAACATCCAAAATAAACGAGGGTTTTTAAATATTTTTTGGTGTAATTGTAATGAAAGGTATGTGAAACGAATTTAAAATGTTCAGTATCGCCAAAAAGTGCGCGTTTTTAATAAATGATGTCCGTACTTGTTTATTTTTTATGGGTCACTTTTCACATTAAATGATGAAAATAGTTGTGAGTAAGATCGAGTTGGGCTGCGTAACATATCATTTCATAAAAAGGGAATAGTTTTTTTAACAATTTCCATCGAAACATCCTGCACATATTTGCACTTTTCGTTTTTATGTGATATTTTGTCTTGCAGATATATGTATACAGATTTTCTTTGATTTCTGGCGTTAGAGAATAATTTTGTGTATTATAAGACCTATAGTAAAATTTTATGGCGAATACACGCATTTTATAGGAGATTTTAAAGATTTGTGGAAAAAGAGACCAAAAAGACCCCTTTTATGACTCGCACGAGGGTTAATTTTTTTAAGAATAATATTCCCCGCATTCTTGTCAGTAAAGTTGTCAAAGACATTATACACCTAAAGTGTAAGGATTTCAAGTGATCTTAACTCAAACATTTCCAAAACTATTGAAATGGTAGAAGCTTGCAACCATATTTTAGATTCTTGGTATTTTGGCAAAATTGATACCGATATTTCGTTGGTATGTAATGGAAATAGAGATTTCATTTCCGTGGTGAATTATAGTGAAATTTAGCGGAGAACATTTTTGTCTTTTACGCAATTCTTCTAAAATGATGCTTTGTATGACAATTTTGCCAAAACCCATATGGAGTACGCCCTTAACCCTAAAATGTGTTTATAATTTTGTATATTTCTGGAGTTTAGGTAAGATATAGAGTTTTGGTGTACTCTAGGACCTATAATAAAAATTGATGGCGAACAAATTTGTATACTATTTTGAACTGATACGATCACATTTTATAGGAGAAGGAACCAAAAAATATGAAAAATGACACCAGCAACCCGAAAAACATAAGAACCCAAAGTTTGGTCTAAATCCATTAATTTTTAGAGTTTTGGCCAGGTTTGTCGAAAAATTGGCCACTGTGCAACGTCGATATTTTAAGAAATGCTTTTTAACCAACTTGATTTTTTTTAAAAAATGCTTCTTAACCAACGTGGATTTTTTAAAAAATATTTTTTAACCAACGTGGATTTTTTAGAAAATATTTTTTTGACCAATATTTTTTTTAAGTATTTTTTTGACCAATGTAGTTTTTTTTTTTAATATTTCTTAACCAACGTATTATGTTATAACATATTTCACCAACGAGGATTTTTTTTTAAATTTTTTCAAACCAAATTGGATTTTTGAAAAGTAAATTTAACCAACGTGGATTTTTTAAAAACTTTTTTTAGCCACTGTGGACTTTTTTAAAACTTTCTTAAACCACCGTGGATTTTTTTCTAATTTTTTAACCACCTTGAATTTTTTTAACCAACGTGGATTATTTAAAAATAATTTTTTAAAGAACGTGGATCTTTTAAACGTATTTCTTAACCAACGTGGATTTTTGTAAAAAAAAATATTTTTTAACCAACTTTGATTTTTTAAAAAATATTTTTTCAAAATATTGTTTAAATTTAAATTTTAATTTTTTTAAACAACGTGGATTTTTAAAAACATATTTTTTAATCCACTTAGATTTTTTAAAAATATTTTTTTAACTAACTTTGACTATTTAAAAAATATTTTGTAACCAACGTCGATTATTTAAAAAAATATTTTAACAACGTCGATTTTTTCAAAATAAACTTTTTTAGCCACTGTGGATTTTTTTAAAACTTTGTTTAACCACAGTGGATTTTTTAAACTTTTTCAACCACCATGAATTTTTTTAACCAAAGTGGATTATTTAAAATAATTTTTTAAACGTATTTCTTAACCAACGGGGTTTTTGTTAAAAATATTTTTTAACCAGCTTGGATTTTTGCTAAACATATTTTTTAACCAACTTGGATTTTTGCTAAAAATATTTTTTAACCAAATTGGATTTTTGTTAAAAATATTTTTTAACCAACTTGGATTTTTTAAAAAATATTTTTTCAAAATATTTTTTAAATTTAAATTTAAATTTTTTAAACAACGTGGATTTTTAAAAACATATTTTTTAATCCACTCAGATTTTTTAAAAATATTTTTTTAACTAACTTAGACTATTTAAAACATATTTTTTAACCAACGTCGATTATTTTAAAACAATATTTTAACAACGTCGATTTTTTTCAAAATATTGTTTAAACAACGTGGATGTTGTTAAAAATATTTTTAACCAACTTGGATTTTTTTTAAACATATAATTTAAACAACGTGGATTTTGTTAAAAATATTTTTTTAAATTTTTTTGAAAACAACATGGATTTTTTAAAAATTGTTTGTAACCATCGTCGATTTTTTCTTTAATTCTCTAACCATCTTGGATCTTTTTTCAAATTTTTGTAACCAACTTGGATTTTTTGAAATTGTGTAACCAACGTTGATTTTTTTTTAAATTTTTTAACCAACGTTGATTTTTCAAAAAAAACAGAATTTTTTTTTTAAAAAATATTTTTAACAACGTCGATTTTTTTCAAAATATTTTTTGAAACTTGGATTTTTTTAAACAACGTGGATTTTGTTAAAAAAAATTTAACCAACGTGTATTTTGTTGAAAAATGTTTGTAACCAACGTAGATTTTTTTTAATTTTAACCAACTTGGATTTTTTTAATCTTTGTACCGATTTGGATTTGTTTAATCTTTGAACCAACTTGGTTTTTTTTTAAATTTTTGTAACCAACGTGAATTTCTTTAAATTTTTGTAACCAATGAAGATTTTTTTTTTAATTTTTTAAACAACGAGATTTTTTTATTTTTTTAACCAATGAGGATTTTTTTAAAGTATTTTTACCAACAAGGATTTTTTTAAATTTTTGTAACCAACGTGGATTTTTTAAAAACGTGGATTTTTTAAAATATTTTAATTTTTTTAATATTTGTAACCAACCTGGATTTCATTAAAAATATTTTTTGACAAACGTGGATTTTTTAAAATAATTTTAAATAACGTGGATTTTTTTAAATAATTTTAAATAACGTGGATTTTTTTAAATAATTTTAAATAACGTGGATTTTTTTAAATAATTTTAAATAACGTGGATTTTTTTAAATAATTTTAACTAACGTGGATTTTTTTAAATAATTTTAAATAACGTGGATTTTTTTAAATAATTTTAAATAACGTGGATTTTTTTAAATAATTTTAAATAACGTGGATTTTTTTAAATAATTTTAAATAACGTGGATTTTTTTAAATATTTTTTATCTAACGTAGATTTTTTTAAATATTTTTTATCTAACGTAGATTTTTTTAAATATTTTTTAATCATCGTGTTTTTTTAATATTTTTAACCAACGTGCATTTCTTATTTTTTTACAGCAACGTGGATTTTTTAATTATTTTTTCAAATCCATGTTGGCAAGATTTTTATAAAAATGTTTTTAACCAACGTGGATTTTTTAATTTTTGTAGCCAAAGTGGATTTCTTTAAAGCATTTTTACCAACAAGGATTTTTTTAAATTTTTGTAACCAACGTGGATTTTTTAAAAACAAGATTTTTAAAATATTTTAATTTTTTTAATATTTTCAACCAACCTGGATTTCATAAAAAATATTTTTGACAAACGTGGATTTTTTTAAATAATTTTAAATAAAATGGATTTTTTTAAATAATTTTAAATAACGTGGATTTTTTAAAATAATTTTAAATAACGTGGATTTTTTTAAATAACGTGGATTTTTTTAAATAATTTTAAATAACGTGATTTTTTTTAAATAATTTTAAATAACGTGGATTTTTTTAAATATTTTTTATCTAACGTGGATTTTTTTAAATATTTTTTATCTAACGTAGATTTTTAAAATATTTTTTAATCGTCGTGCTTTTTTAATATTTTTAACCAACGTGCATTTCTTATTTTTTTTTACAGCAACGTGGATTTTTTAATTATTTTTTTTTTCAAATCCATGTTGGCAAGATTTTTATAAAAATGTTTTTAACCAACGTGGATTTTTTAATTTTTGTAGCCAAAGTGGATTTTTTAAAATTATCTGTAACCAACGAGGATTCTTTTAAAAAATGTTAAACGAACGAGGATTCTTTTAAAAAATGTTAAACCAAAGTGGTTTTTTAAAAAATCTACCACCGTAGATTCTTTTAAACATTTATTAACTAACGTGGATTTTTTTAAATTTTTTAACCAAAGTGGAATTTTTTTAATTTTTTTAACAGATGGACTTTTTACATTTTTTGTCATATGAATTTTTTAATAAAATATATTTTTTTAATTTTTTTAACCAACGAGGGTTGTTTTAAAAATATTTTTAACCCACTTGTTATACCCTCAGCATTTATGCTAACGAGGGTATATACACTTTCATACGGGCAAAATGTGCCACATCGAAATAATGGTTTTAGACCCCAAGTATGTTTGGACGAAATGTGTTTCAGACAATTTGGAGTTGATTGAGCAATGTCCGTCCGTCTGTCTGTCTGTCTGTCGGTCTGTCTGTCTGTCTGTCTGGCTGGAGCGCACGATAACTCTCGAACGGATGAACCGATTCGGTTAAAATTTTGGCTTTCTTAATATATTGCCCAAACTTAGTTTAAGTTCGAAGATGAGCTATATCGGTCCACTCCTTCCGGTACCTCCCCCACAAAAGTTCGAAAATGTTCGGAAAATGTGTGCGCACGATAACTCTTGAAGGGAGTAACCGATTTGGTCCATATTTTGCCCATCGTGGAGCGTGTACCAGACTTAGATCAGGTTTTAATATGGACTCAATCGGTCCACTCCGTCGGGTACCTCCCACACAAAAATTTGGAAAAGTTCAGTTTAGGACCATCTCTCGAATCGCTTTGATTTTTATTTTAGCAACTTGTATCCACTACCCTCCATACGACGGTACAAGTTTCATCAGGGAGAAGTCCATACTTCCTGAGAAAATAGCCTGAAAGTTGCAAAAAACCCATATGACACCGTGTGAGGAGGTTGGAGGGCAAAATAACTCTCGAACAGGTCTGCCGATTCGGTCCAAAGTTTGGCCTTAGTAATATTTTGTCCAAACATAGTTTAAGTTCGAAGATAAGCCATATCGGTCCACTCCTTCAGGTACCTCCCCCACAAAAGTTCAAAAATGTTCGGAAAAATTGTGCGTACGATAAACTCTTGAAGAGAGTGGCCGAATTGGACCATACTTTACACATCCTAATATATCTACCAGATATAGATCAGGTTCAAATGTGGGCTATATTTGTCCACTCCATCCGGTACCTCCCACACAAAATTTCGGATACATGTTCACTTTAAGACCTGCTTTCGAATCACTTTGATTTTTGTTGAAGCAACTTGCATTCGCTGTCTCAATTGCGATGGTAAAAGATGTTTCAGGGGCAAGTCCATACTTCTTGAGCAAACATCCCTGAAGTTGTAAAAAACCCCTATGGTACCATATGTTGTGGCGTGAGATCCATTCTTTTTAGTATCTCCTCCGCAAAACTTTTGATCTCTAATCCTAATCAACATTTTTGTCAGTTCAAACGCCCAAAATTCCCTAAATACACGAGTTTTTTGGGAAAAAATTGTTTCAATATACACAGGCTGAGGGTATATCTCTGTTGGCAAAACCGACTGATACTTTTTTACTTGTTTTTAACTAATTTGAATTGTTTTAAAAATATTTTTAACCCACTTGTTATACCCTCAGCATTTATGCTAACGAGGGTATGTATGTACACTTTCATACGGACAAAATGTGCCTCATCGAAATAATGGTTTTAGACCCCAAGTATGTTTGGACGAAATGTGTTTCAGACAAATTTGGAGTCGATTTAGCAATGTCCGTCCGTCTGTCTGTCTGGCTGGCTGGAACGCACGATAACTCTCGAACGGATGAACCGATTCAGTTCAAAATTTGGCTTTCGTAATATTTTGCCCCAAACTTAGTTTAAGATCGAAGATGGGCTATATCGGTCCACTCCTTCCGGTACCTCCCCCACAAAAGTTCGAAAATGTTCGGAAATTTGTGCGCACGATAACTCTAGAAGGGAGTAACCGATTTTGCCCATCGTAAAATCTGTACAAGACTTATATAATGTTTCAATATAGACTCAATCGACCCACTCCTTCGGGTACCTACCACACAAAATTTCGGAAAAGTTCTGTTTAGGGCCATCTCTCGAATCACTCTGATTTTTGTTTTAGCAACTTGTATTCACTGCCCTTCATACGACGGTACAAGTTTCATTAGGGGCAAGTCCATACTTCCTGAGAAAATAGCCTGAAAGTTGGAAAAAACCCCTATGACACCGTGTGAGATGGTTGGAGCGCAAGATAACTCTAGAACGGATCTGCCGATTCGGTCCAAAATTTGGCCTTAGTAATATTTTGTCCAAATATAGTTTAAGTTTGAAGATGAGCCATATCGGTTCACTCCTTCAGGTAGCTCCCCACAAAAGTTCAAAAATGTTCGGAAAAATTGTTCGTACGGTAACTCTTGAAGGGAAGTGGCCGAATTGGTCCATACTTTACACATCCTGATATATATACCAAATATAGATCAGGTTCAAATATGGACTATATTTGTCCACTCCATTCGGTACCTCCCACACAAAAATTTCGGATAAGTTCACTTTAAGACCTGATGTCGAATCACTTTGATTTTTATTTTAAGTTTTTGCCTTTTTAGGGGCGAAGGCCATTATTTGTGAGATTTAATTAATTTTATTAATCGAGCTTTTTATGACCTAAGGAAATTACATTGAAAAATTGATATCTAGCGAAGTCCTACTTTTGTTGTAATCACGCTATCTTCCGAATGAGCAACAGGGCTGACATTTCGTACACATGTGTTTTTGGTCTGAACTTAGATCAAGTTCGAAGTTCCACGGTTTGGTATAGCCCCCATATTACAGTACCGCCCGATTTGAGATATTTTGACGTTTTAGCCACATTTTCAGACCGAATTAGCTATAATTTGACATTTAGGGTTTCCAATGACCAAGAAATTTCACCACCATAAATTATGGGCATAGCTCCACGTCTTCTTGTAGCCCTCATATAGCGGTACCGTTCGATTGCCGGTATTTTGAAGTTTTTAGCTACATGTTCCGGCCGAATTGGCTATAATTTGGCACTTAGGGTTTCTAGTGGTCAAGTGACTTCTCCAGCTAAAATTGTGAGCTAGGTACTTTCAGAACAGAAAGAAAACTAATAATTCAATATTAGCTCAGAGTATTTATGGTGGAGGGTATAAAAAGTTCGGCTCGGCCGAACTTAGAGCTTTTGAAGTTGTTAAAAATAGTTTTTAAACAACGTGGAACATTGGTCCCACACTCTCGATGCAAACATTTAAAATGCCGATTACAGTGTCTTCCTATATTTTTCAGTACTCTGTTGTAATTTGCCTAATCTTTCTTTGTATTGCACAGTGTTCTATGGGTATGGGTAAATTCCATCTTTCAAGTTGACAAATGTTGTTTTAGGAATTTCAATATTTTTAATTCACCCTACCTCTCCTAAAACAAATACTAAATCAAAAACACTTTCCAATTTGGAAACATGCTAATGGACATTTTCCCCCCTTCAGTTTACAATTTCGACTACTCGATAAACTATTTTCTAATTAAGGTGAGTTCTACTCAATTACAAAGTATGAATGAAAATCAGGATGTCGCTTTAATTATCAGAAAGGAGCAACAACAACAAAAAAAACTGGTGACTGCAGGATATGATGAACACGAGTACTGAAACTTAATTATAAACAACCATAGCGACTAACACACAAACTCAAGTACCGAGTGCTAAGTACGCTTGTATTACTCGCAGCCATATATGTATTACTCGCAGCCATATATACATATATATATACACTCGCACACATACACACATAAATACTACAAACCAGCCAAGCGTTTAAATGAACAACAGAACATGACACAGAGGACGACAACACAATATTGCTAAATGTATTCGACTAAATATTAGAACAACAACCACAGCAGAGGCGGTACGGAAGAAGAGAAGGAAACAACTCAAAAAACATAGAATAATAAAAACGTGACATACATAACTGTGTTCTACAAACATTTATTATATTGCAACACACACAGCGACAAAGGAAAAAGTGTATTTTTTGAAAGTGAGGGTAGGGTAAGGAAAGATTTTCCAATTTGCTGTATGTAAATCATACAACTTTTCAAAACCGATACTAAATATTCAGCAACTATGCTGCAAACACTACAAAGCAGCAAAGGACAAAAAACGTTAACAAATTGCATCTACCCAATTCGGGGGATAGTTGGGAAAGTTAAAGGCATGTAGTTTGATAGCGGTTTATGTGAACACAAAGAAATTCCAATCCTAACCTCGTTTTTTTGCGTTATTAAATTTATTTTGTCTTTGTATTTTCTCGAGTTTTCCTCTCGCAGACGTTTTCTCTTAAACAAAGAGTTATGTTGTTGAAATAACGACATAAATATTTTTGTTGTTGTTACAATGTTGTTGCAATTTTTGTGGTATTGCAACAAAATGCAAGTGTTTTATGTAAGCGATAAGCTTTGAAACGAACAGCAGATGATAGTCTATTGTGAATGCAAGAGCTGTAAATTTGGAATTCTCGTATTTCAGAGACCTACTGTAGATAACTCTTTGATCCAAACGGAGTTTAAAGGGGTTTTGTATTTATAGAATACCATATAAGCTCTTCTTTAAAAGATATTACATTTAAATTTATAAGTTACTTGGTTTATAGACGATTCAGAAGGCCTTCCAAAGAAGCAGACCTTCTGGCTAACGACTGTCTTAGAATGTGTCTTGTGTATAAAATGCCTCCTTCTTCGATGACCTACAGAAGCCCAACTTCTTAAATGTCTACAAAACACATTGGAAGGTCCTTTGACTGAAGAAGATCTTTAGAAGGACGTCAATATATTAGAATAAGAAGACCATTTGAAGGTCTTCACGGTGCTTTTGAGTTAAATTTAAATGGAAGGTGCTTACACCTGGGAAGTTTTTGCGGATTCTGAAACTACAATGTTCATAGATGAGAAAAATCAAAAAACAAAAAAAAATCGCGATTCAAGTTGACATTTTAGAGGTTGTTTAGGTTTTCACGATTTTGCTTAGAAACCGCAAGTCCTATCAAATGAGACTGAAGAAAATATTGTAGCTATGAAAATTCTCTACAAGATTGACCTTTACGGTATTTTCGTAGGTTTTACCATTTTTGAGATATTGAAGTTCAAATTGGGACAATGCACTGACTGTATCGCCCCCTTATAAAACAATGTCATGATGGGTGCGCCTTAACTAAGTTTTAATGAAAACCGCTTGCACAGGGGAAAGTTTTGTGAATTCTGAAACAGCAATGTTCATAGATGAGAAAAATCCAAAAACAAGAAAAAATCGCTGTAGGGATTTTTAAAATAAATCGCGGTCAAAATTCACATTTTAGGTGTTTTTTAGGTTTTCACGATTTTGCTTGGAAACCGCAAGTCCAATCGAAATGGAGCTAAAGAAAATGTTGTAGCTGTGAAAATTCTCTACAGTATTGACGTTTATGATTTGTTCTCAGGCTGTACCATTTTT
Organism: Musca autumnalis; assembly: GCF_047663935.1. Classification (NCBI taxonomy): domain Eukaryota; kingdom Metazoa; phylum Arthropoda; class Insecta; order Diptera; family Muscidae; genus Musca; species Musca autumnalis. Next base: position 113,900 of record NW_027411714.1, read on the forward strand.
GAGATAAAGAAGCTCAGTTTACATTTTTTGGTTTTTTGTTAGGTTTTCGCGATTTTGCTAGAATACGGGAAGTCTTATCGGCATGGGACCAGAAAAAATCTTATAGCTGTGAAAATTCTCTACAAAACTGACTTATTCATTTTTCCTAGGTTGTACCATTTTTGTAGATATATAAGTTTAAGTTGGGAAATTGACATTGTTTTATAATGAGACGATACAGAATTGAATTGAATTTGAATTGTCCCAATTTCAACTTCTATATTTCAAAAGTTGTAAAAACCTACGAAAATATCATTAAGGTCAATATTGTAGAGAATTTTGATAGCTACAACATTTTCTTTATTCCCATTTTGATAGGACTTGCGGTTTGCAAGCAAAATCGCAAAAACCCAAACAACCCCTAAAAATGTCAACTTGAATCGCGATTTATTTAAAAAGCGCAAAAACTTTCCAGGTGTAAGCAACTTCCATCAGAGAAGGCCATTGCAATGTTGAATGTGTTTGGTCTGTAGATTATCTTAAGAAACATTTCGCGTAGAGAAGAGCTTAAGAAAATCTTCTGTCTACTGAAGACATCGGGATGGTATTTTCTATATAGAATACCTTTGGAAGACCTTTAGAAACGTTTTTTTAATCATATATAGACAGAAGACCTTTAAAATTAATGAAATGGCTTTTAAAATGGCTTCTTTCCATAGATGATTTTAACAGAGGTTTATTGTCTGTAAATACTTTAAAAAATGTCTATGGAAGATCTATAGAAGGTTTCCTGCCTATAAAGGACCTCAAGAAGGCCTTCTCTGTATAGAAGAACTTTATAAAGTCTTATTTTTTAAAAGACCTTTAAAAGGTTTTCTTTCTACAGTAGACCGTTAGAGGGTCTTCTTTCATTAGAAAACCTTTAGAACCTCTTCCTTTAACACGTTTCTTTCAGAAGGACTTTCGTCAGTGCAAGACATTTAGAAGGTCATATGTATACAAAAAGTATTTGTGCCTTTGGATGGGCTTCTGTCCATAACATACCTTTAAAAGGTCATTTTGCTATAGAAGACCTTCAGATATTCTGTCTATAGATGATATTTTTAATATCTTCTGTTGCCCTAAGGCCTTCCTTAGGTGCTCAGCAGACAGAAGACCTTATAAGATCTTCTGTAGAAAAATTTTCCTCTTAGGGTCTTCTATAGTCACAAGATTTTCTTATACATAGCGAAGACCATTTAAAGGCCCTTTGTAGACACAAGACAGTCTATAGACAGAAGGACTGCTAAAGGTCTTCTGCAGACATCTTTAGACCACATCATTAAAAATCCCTAGACAGAAGACC
>NW_027411714.1:115323-226432 GCF_047663935.1 Musca autumnalis
AAAGAATATTTTTTCATCCCTCATCAGACCAAAAAACGTGGATTTTTCAAAGAATATTTTTTCATCCCTCATCAGACCAAAAAACGTGGATTTTTTAAAGAATATTTTTTCATCCCTCATCAGACCAAAAAACGTGGATTTTTTAAAGAATATCTTTTCATCCCTCGTCAGACAAGAAAAACGTGGATTTTTTAAAGAATATTTTTTCATCCATCATCAGACCAAAAAACGTGGATTTTTTAAAGAATATTTTTTCATCCATCATCAGACCAAAAACGTAGATTTTTAAAGACACTTTTTTCATCCATTATCAGACCAAAAACGTGGATTTTTTTAAAGAATATTTTTTCATCCATCATCAGACCAAAAACGTGGATTTTTTTAAAGAATATTTTTTCATCCATCATCATACCAAAAAACGTGGATTTTTTAAAGAATATTTTTTCATCCATCATCATACCAAAAAACGTGGATTTTTTAAAGAATATTTTTTCATCCATCATCAGACCAAAATACGTGGATTTTTTAAAGAATATTTTTTCATCCATCGTCAGACCAAAAAACGTGGATTTTTTAAAGAATATTTTTTCATCCATCATCAGACCAAAAACGTGGATTTTTTAAAGAATATTTTTTCATCCCTCATCAGACCAAAAAACGTGGATTTTTTAAAGAATATTTTTTCATCCCTCATCAGACCAAAAAACGTGGATTTTTTAAAGAATATTTTTTCATCCCTCATCAGACCAAAAAACGTGGATTTTTCAAAGAATATTTTTTCATCCCTCATCAGACCAAAAAACGTGGATTTTTTTAAAGAATATCTTTTCATCCCTCGTCACACAAGAAAAACGTGGATTTTTTAAAGAATATCTTTTCATCCCTCGTCAGACAAGAAAAACGTGGATTTTTTAAAGAATATTTTTTCATCCTTCATCAGACCAAAAAACGTGGATTTTTTAAACAATATTTTTTCAACCATCATCAGACCAAAAAACGTGGATTTTTCAAAGAATATTTTTTCATCCATCATCAGACCAAAAAACGTGGATTTTTTAAAGAATATTTTGCCATCCATCATCAGACCAAAAAACGTGGATTTTTAAAGAATATTTTGCCATCCATCATCAGACCAAAAAACGTGGATTTTTAAAGAATATTTTTTCATCCATCATCAGACCAAAAAACGTGGATTTTTTAAAGAATATTTTTTCATCCATCATCAGACCAAAAAACGTGGATTTTTTAAAGAATATTTTTTCATCCATCATCAGACCAAAAAACGTGGATTTTTTAAAGAATATTTTTTCATCCATCATCAGACCAAAAAACGTGGATTTTTTAAAGAATATTTTTTCATCCATCATCAGACCAAAAAACGTGGATTTTTTAAAGAATATTTTTTCATCCATCATCAGACCAAAAAACGTGGATTTTTTAAAGAATATTTTTTCATCCATCATCAGACCAAAAAACGTGGATTTTTTAAAGAATATTTTTTCATCCATATTTCATATATTTGTGGTATGAAGTTTCAATAAAAAATCTTTAAAAATATTTTACAGATTTTTCCAATTTGTAATTTGCTTGTCCTTGGACTCAAAATATTCCCCCATTAACCATACTCCCCCTCAAAGAAGAACTTTAATAATTATGGCATTGTGTTGCTAGGCCAATGGACTGATGGCCTTCTACTACTTCCTTCTCTCGACTTCGACCTCCCTCATGTTCTCATTTAGTTCTGTGATCCATAAATGAGCAGTTAATTAAAATATTATAACAGAAAGGCAAAAACAAAACAGCAACAAGAAGAAGAGGAAAAAACTAGAAGAGATTAATTCGACACCATGCCGCACCCCAAAGCCATACAACTATAAAAATGGGACAGACAGAGAGTAACATAGAAAACGACAGTTGCAAATACTTATTGTTATTGTTGTTATTCTTCTTCTTCTTGTTACATTGTCATAGGCATTATGTTGTTGTGAGTGATGCTGCTGCTGCTGTTGGTGTTGGTAATGGTGGTAGATGAAATTGCAATGTGGTTTCTTGCCAGCATCCGTCCGCCTATCCAACCAACCAACAAAGCAACCATCCATCTATTCATTCATCTGTCCATCCAACTGCCGACATCTCCTGTCAAATGTAGACAAAATGCGAGCTATTCTTCTCTGTTAGATGTTTGAAATGTTAATGAGATATGGGAGAGAGGGTGGACGAATGGAAAAATGAAAATACAGAACACAAAGGGAGAAAAAAGTTTCCAAGAACTTTAGCAAAGTTGCGATGGAAAAATGTAAAAGAAACAAATTGTGGGTGAGATTTAATTGTGGCTTGGACTCCAGTGCCAAGTTTAATTTGGTATTCCGTGTGGTCTTCCCTTGTTGTCTTTGGTTTTCATGAGGCTCGAGGTCATGCTTACCAATGGAAATCACTGAAAATATTAGCAGTAGTCGTATTATTATTATCATTCGTATTAATATTATTGTAAATGTTAATAGCCTTAGTTACAAAAGCTTATTAATAATTAAATCAGGGTGTCAGGCAACAAAGAAATTTTGACATGCCGGAAATAGGCTTTAGGAAATATTGTTATACTTGTTGTTAGCAATATTAAAATATTAACAAGTGAGAGAGGACTATCGTCGGACGGGCTTCCTCTGGGTTCTGTTTTCCACGGAATTTGTTTTATATAATTGCAAGTTATGTTATTGATATAAAGGGAGTCCCAACTAGAACGCAATTAATAAATTTGGCTCCATTCGAAGTGTCATTGTTTGACATTTGAACAATTGTTATTGTTTGCTAGTAGAAGATACGAGGTTAGTGAAAATGGAGCGCTACACAAATGAGCAATGCATTCTCATTGGTATTGGAGAGACAATATGAAAATGCTGATTTTGCCGATAAAATCATCTTCAGTGACGAGGCCCATTTCCATCTTGATGGCCCATTTTCATCTTTGTCAATAGGCAGAATTGTCGCATTTGGGGTGAGGAAAATCCTCGAGCGATTCACGGGAAGCAAATGCATCCTCAACGTGTCACTGTGTGGTGTGGTTTTTGGGCTGGAGGAGTCATTGAACCTTTTTTTTATGAAAATAAGGCAGGACAAGCGCAAACAGTCAATGGTCTTCGGTTTCGTGTTTTTTTTATCGAGTTCTTTCTTGCCTAGAATTGAAGAAATGAATGTGGAGGGCATGTGGTTTCAACAAGACGCCGCAACATGTCATACAGCCAGAGAAACAATTCAATTGCTGCATCAGTAATTTTCCGGTCGTATTATTTTGCGTTTTGGAGACCAGAATTGGCCGCCTAGATTGTGCGATTTAACACCTTTAGATTTTTTCTTTTTCTTAGATTCACGCCTTAAAAGAGGATATTGGACGCTGCATTAATGAAATACCGCAGCATTTATGCAAAACGGTCATTGAAAATTTCATTAAAAGATCACGTGTGTGCCAGCAAGACCGCGGGGGCCATCTGCACGATATCTTGTTCCATACATAACCTCATTCTGTTGACTTTACGATATAATAGAGTTTCACGATATTTTTTAAAATATTTTTATTTAAAATTTAAAAATTGCGTTCGAGTTGGGAAACTCTTTATTTAATTGATATTTTTGCATCATTTATTATTGATATAGTTCTTATTAAAGTAGAGGTTAAGAGTTGGTTTTCAAGTTTGTGGCCCAAGAATTTTAAATTTGGACCAAAAATTAAATTTTGATATTTCTGCCACAATGGTCAATGGCCAATATCACCCGCATAATGCTATCCGATCATTTTTTTTAAATCATTGGAATTTCCTTAGCCAATCTTCTTACTTCGTGAAAAATTTTTCAGTATGTGGGAGCCCTGTATATACTAGGTTGTAACTAAGTTATCTGTCCACGTACAACAACATAGTTGGTATCAATGGAAAGGTCCAGATATCCTTTTCTAAATATATGTTACGGGGGTGGAACATATCTTCCAGGAATAAATATATAGTCAGCCCCTAAATATTTCACGCTCTCACCAAAAACTGATCGTTTGTATTCTGTTTGGAACCCGATCTTCATACAAAATGTCGTGACGATAGGTCGCAATTATGCGACCTGAAGTTTGATTAAAATTTTTAATGGAAGGAAGGACTCACATCTCAAAATCGCTTTATCTCGTCGAGGTATGAATTTTGGTATACCACATGGGGGGTCAACAAGGAATTTTTCGCGGTGTTACTTGAATTTTCGGAAAACAAACTCATAATACCCTTTCCACATTGTGGCGGGGTATACAAAATCCACATTAAAAAATATTTTTTAAAATCCACGTTAAAAAAATGTAAAAAACCACACTTTTAATTTTTTTAAATATTATTTAAAAATCCAAGTTTTATTTTTTTTAATTTTCTTTAAAAAATCCACGTTTAAGGTCTTTTTTAAAAATATTCTTTAAAAATTCACGTCAAAAATCATTAAAAAAAACTTTTGAAAAAATCCACGTTACAACTCTTTAAAAAATCACGTAAGACGTCATTAAAAAAACATATATTCTGACAAAAATGTACGTTAAAAATTCTTTTAAAAAATATTCTTAAAAAAATCATTAAAATCATTTGGAAAAATATTTTTTAAGAAACCCAAAAATTCACGTTTAAAATTTATTTTTTTTTCAATTATCTTTAAAAAAATCAAAGTTCGAGATATTTTTTTAAAAATTCACATTAGAAATCTTTAAAAAATAATCTTTGCAAAATCTACCATAGGAATCAATTTAATAACAAGTAAAAAAGTGTCAGTCGGCTTTGCCTACAGATATATACCCTCAGTCAATGTGAAGTGAAACTTTCAACTACGGACAAATCGATCGTATTTAAGGTCTCTTCAGAATTTTGTGGCCCTTTTTGGACATTTGAACTTGCCAACAAAAATGTGCATTAGGAATTAACCGCACTAAGACAAAAATGTTGAACTTTTGTGGGAGAGGTACCCTTAGGGAGGACCGATATGGGCCAATTTTACAAAATATTAGCAGATCCAAAGTTTGGACCAAATTGGTTGCCCCATGTAAGTGATATCGTCCTAGCATTTTAGTGACATTTTTTTAATATTGGGGAGAAGTACCGGAAGTTGTGGACCGGTATTGCCCTAGAAACCAAATGTTGGACCACATCGGTTGAACAATTGGAGAGTTGTCGTGGGGGGAGGGTAGTGAATACAAATCGTTGCAACAAAAATCGAAGCGATTCGAGAGAAGGTCCTAATCTGAACTCTTCCGTATTTTTGTGATTGGAACCTCATGTAAGTCTAGTAGAAATTTCACGATGTGCAAGGTCCAAGGACCAAATCGGTTACTCCATTCAAGAGTAATCGGGCGCACAAATTTTCCAAACATTTTCAACTTTTGTGGGTGAGGTACCGGAAGGAGTGGACCGATATAACCCATCTTCGAACTTAAACTAAGATTGGACAAAATATTGCGAAAGCAAAATTTTGGACCAAATCGGTTCATCCGTTCGAGAGTTATCGTGCGCACCAGCCAGCAGACAGACAGACGGACGGACATGGCTATATCGACTCCAAATTGTCTGAAACACATTTCGTCCAAACATACTTGGGGTCTAAAACCATTATTTCGATGAGACCCATTTAGCCCGTATAAAAGTGTATATACCCTCGTTAGCATAAATGATGAGGTTATAAAAATCCACATTAAAAACTATTTTTTATAAAATCCACATTAAAAACTAATCGTTTCTATTCTGGTGGGAACCCGACCTCCATACCAAATTCCGTGAAGATTGGTCTATAATTGCGGCATGGAGTTTGATTACAATTTATAATGGAAAGACGGACACACATCTCCAAATCGTCGGGATAGAAATTTTGGTATACCACATATTTATAATACCCCTTCCACATTGTGGTGTGGTATAAAAATTCTCTTTTAAAAAATGCACATTAAAAAAGATTTTTTTTAAACCCACTTTTATTTTTTTTATACTTATAAAAATCCCACTTGTATTTTTAAATATTATTTAACAATCCCAGTTGTATTTTTAATATTCTTTTAAAATCTAAGTTGTATTTTTTAAAAAATCCACGCTAAAAGTCTTTTTTAAAAATATTCTTTAAAAAATCCACGTTAAAAATCATTAAAAAATAGAAAAATATCCAAGTTGAAACTCATTAAAAAATTTTCTTTAAAAAAATCACATTAGAAGTCATTAAAAAAATGTATATTCTGTAAAAAAAAGTTCGTTAAAAATTCTTTTAAAAAATATTCTTTAAAAAACTCCACATTAAAATCATTTGAAAAAAACAGTTTAAAAATCTTATTTTTTTTTCTTTAAAAAATGCAAAATTCTTCAAAAACCCACGTTTAAGATTTATCTTTTTTTTTTAAATTTTCTTTAAAAACACACTAACTTTTTTAATATTCTTTAAGAAAATCCACGTTCGAGATAATTTTTTTTTAAAAATTCGTTTAAGAAATCTTTAAAAAATACTCTTTGAAAACTCTATCATAGAAATCAATTTAAAAAAATCTGTAAAAAGGCACTGTACAAATATTCATTAAATCCACATTAAAAAAATTATATAACAAATATTCTTTAAAAAAAATCATCGTTAAAAGTCTATAAAAAATACTCTTTAAAACAATCCACGTTAGAAATATATATATTTAAAAAACACGATCTGCCATATCGGATACTCAATTCCTCTTTTTCATCAGTCAATATAGTGCCGGAAGGGTTTCTTTGGAGCTTTTGGGCCATTATCTGAGAAGGTCCCCAAAAACAAAAAATAAAAAAAAAATAAATAAAAATATATATCTTCGTAGGGGCATCTCCGAAAAGCCTGGCAGACTAAAGATATATGTATTTTACGAGCGACATGGCAGTAAAATTATTCTAGGTAATTTTCATGCCAAAATTGGAAAAGGAAACAGTCAGGAAATTCAGTTACCAGAGGGAGTCGATCGATATATTCCATATTCGAACGTAATCTAAGTTTGGACAAAATATTACGAGGACTAAATCGGTAGCCAGTCACGGGGCTACAATCAAATTTCCTCTAAACATATTCAGAGTCTTAGTTTCTTTTGCCCTCGTTAACATAAAAGCATAGGGTATGAAATGATATTTAATCTTGAGTGTAACAGTTCTTCTTCTTCAATCTTGAAGATCTATCGAAGGTCTTTAACCTTTAACCGATCTGTGAAAAATCTTCTATCTATAGAAGACCTGTCAGAGGACTTCTATTTATAAAAGTAATATAAATGGCCTTCTATCGATGGGAGACCTTGCAAATGTGTGCAATCAAGAGAAAACCTGTAAATAGTCGTCTATATATGGAAGATCTGTCAAAGACCTGATATCTGCAGAATACATGTAAATAGTCTTCTATATATGGAAGATCTGTCAATGATTTTCCATATAGAGAAGACCTGCCAGATGTCTTCTATTTATAGAAGAAATGTAAACCATATTCTATCTGACAAAGACTTTACAAAAATCTTCAATCTAGAGAAGACCTGTAAATAGTCTTCTATATATAGAAAAATTGTCATAGGTCTTCAACCAATAAAAGACCGGTCAAATATCTTCCATATAGAGAAGACCTGGTAGGGGTACAATCTAGAGAATACCTGTCAGAGGTCTTTAACCTAAATACTACTTGTAGTATAGCTTTTTTAGATATTAGACCCCTGTCAAAGCCCTTTATCTATAGAGGTCTTCCATACAGAGAAGGCCTGTCAGAGGTTTCTAGTCTTTAATCTAGAGAAAACCTGTGAACAGTCTTCTATACATAGAGGATCTGTCAAAGGTCTTTCACGTAGATAAGTTCTGCTAGAGGTCCTCTATCTATAGAAAAATCTGTCAACGGTATACAATCAGTAGAAGACCTTACAAAGTCTTCAATTTCGGGAGCACCTGTAACTAATCCTCTATATTTAGAAGATCTCTCATAGGTCTTCAACTAATAACATATCTGTCAAAGGCCTTCCATATAGAGAAGACCTGGCAGAGGTATTCAATTCATATTCAAAAGACTTGTCAGAAGACTTATATCTTGTACATATATATAAGTCTTCTGACAATCTAGACAAAATCTGTAATAGAAGATCTGTCTTCCAAATAAAGAAGGCCTGCTAGAGATCTTCTATCTATAGAGGACCTATAAATGATTTTTTATCTATAGAAGACCTTACAAAGTCTTTAACCTAGGGAGCACATGTAACTAGTTTGCTATATTAAGAAGATCTGTCTGTCATAAGGCTTCAACCTCAAGAAGACATGTCGAAGGTATTCCATATAGATAAGACCTGTGAGAGTTATTCAATCTAGACACAACACTAAAAGAAAAAGCTACGTAATATGAATGAAATCCTACGTTATATCAATGACTTTTTTTATTGATTTTAAGCCAACGTAGAGCTTTATTGAATAAATGAAAAAAGTTTCATAGAGTAAAGTAAAATTAACGAACTTTTTCATTAATGCAATTAAACTAATACATCGATGCAATGAAACTTTCTCATTAAAGTAATGAAACTTTTACATTAATGCAACGAAATCTTTTCATTAATGTTATGAAACTTTTTATAATGAAACTTTTTCATTGATATAATGAAACACGTTCATTAATGTAATGAAGCTTTTACATTATTGCAATGAAATACGCCCATTAATGTAATGAAACTTTTTCAATAACGTAAACGAAAACACTTTTTCATTAATGTAATGAAACTTCTTCATTAATCTAATGAAACTTTTTCATTATTGTAATGAAACTTGTAATTAATGTAATAAACTTTTTCTTTTTCTTCAATCAAGAGAAAACCTGGGCCATGATTGAGATCTTTTATCTATAGAAGACCTTGCAAAGTCTTTAATCTAAGGAGCTTATATAACTAGTCTTCTATGTTTAGAAGATCTGTCAAAGGACTTTAACCTTTGTCTTCCATATAAAGAAGACCTGTCAGAGAATTCATTCCAGAGAATACCTGTCAGAGGTCTTTAACCTAAATACAACCTATAGTATAATCTTTTAGATATCAGACCTCCTGTCAATGGCCTCAGCATTTATGCTAACGAGGGTATATACACATTCGCACGGGCAAAATGTGCCTCATCGAAATAATTGTTTTGGACCCCAAGTATGTTTGGAGTTGATTTAGCCATTGGAGTTGATTTAGCCATGTCCGTCCGTCCGTATGCCTGTCTGTCTGGTTGGAGAGCACGATATCTCTCCAACGGATCTGCTGATTCGGTCAAAAATTTGGCTTTCATAATATTTTGAAGAAGATGGGTTATGTCGGTCCACTCCTTGCTCTCTTTAACCGATTTGGTCCATACTTTGCACATCGTGAAAATTGTACCAGATATAGATGAGGTTCTAATCGGTCCACTATTTCGGGTACCTCCTACACAAAATTTCGAAAAATTGCAGTTTATGACCTCATCTAGAATGGTTTTGTTGTAGGAACTTGTATTTGCTGCCCCCAATATGACGGTACAAGTTTTTTCGGGGGCAAGTCCATACTTCCTGAGAAAATAGCCCGAAAGCTGTAAAAACCCGCTAAGGTACCATGTGTAGTGGATGCAGCGCACGACAGCCCTACAACGAGTAAACCAATTCGTTCTAAAATTTGGTAGTTGTAAAATTTTGCGCAAACTTAAGTCAAGTTCTAGGAAGAACCATATCGGTTCACTCCTTCGGGTATCTCCGCCACAAAAGTTCAAAACTGTTCGCTAAAATGATGCACACGATAACTTTTGAAGCCAGTAACCGATTTGGTCCATATTGTGCACATCGTGATATTTCCGCGAGACAGGATATAAGGTTATGATATGAACTATACATGTCAATTCCTTTGGATACCTTCCACGCAAAATTTGGGAAAAATGCAGTTTAGGACCTCCCTCGAATCGTTTTGAATTTTCTTGCAACAGGTTGCACTCAAGACTCCTATTACGGCAAGTCCATACTTTGTGAGAAAATTACCCGAAAGCTGTAAAGAACCCCTACGGCCAGCAAGTGTAGTGGGTGGTGCGCAAGACAACCCTCGAACCGAATACTGCGTTGGTACACTTTGCATATCGTGATATTTTTTTCGAATATTAGATATAAATCGAATGTGGTGCTTATAGATCCACTTCTTTCGGTACCTCCCCCACAAAAGTTCGAAAATATTCGCTAAAATGATACGAGCGATATCTCATAAACAGAGCAACCGATTTGGTCCAAACTTAGTTTATGTTCAAAAGTGGGCCCTATCGGTCCACTCCTTGGGGTACCACCCACACAAATGTTCAACATTTTTGTTTAAGTCTTCGAGGATCTTTTGGAAATTTTTAGCGAATCTACTAGGAGTAGGCAAGTCTATGTTTCCTGATATAATGGTCCAAGGGCCTAAATTGTATGGTGACCAACTGAGATAATTGGGCGCGATATTTATCGAAAATAAATTACGTCCCAAATAACATCCACTTCCAAAATGGACTAGGTACCTCCCCCGCAAAACTTTTGAGCTTTTAATCAAAATCCATATATTTGTCGGCAAGTTCAAACGCCCAAAAGTTAGAAAATCTTCTAAAAACATATGTTTTTTGGTAAAGAAGTGTTTCAATTCACACAGGCTGAGGGTATATCTCTGTCGGTAAAGCCGACTGATACAGTTTTACTGGTCCTCTAGAAGTTGCTTAATAAGTTTTCTGTTTTTCATTGTACTATTTGTGATACCTCATTGAATATCCCAATTCCGAAGCAAATTTATAATGAACTTTGCGTTCATTTATTCAAATGATGTTTATCCAATAGCTAGCTTTGTGTCATCTCCCTCCGCTTATGAATAATGTATGTATAACGACTGGCCTCTCTCTCGCTTTAGGGATTTATTCAGATTCATTTGGATTTCCAGCTATAAATGTTTGGATAATAGATTCTTTATACTTCATTTAATGGCGGATACATCATCCACATCATTGCCATTGCTCCTCCATTAGGGGCGCGCGCACACACACACAAGCCATGGTCGTTGCTGTTGTTGCGGTTCAGCAAATATCCACATAAAGGTCATAACATTTCGTCGTGACGGCATTAAAATCAGCAATGAATCTGTATTCCGGGATGATGGCAGCAATGCAAGAATAACAAATTAATGCAATGAAGCCAGAAAATTAAAACCGAAAGAGAAATGAGAGAGAAAAACGTCCCTATTTACGCTTAATTAAAAGTCAAAATAAACGTTTTTTGTGTGTAATAGCTTTACTGCTGCTGATTACATTGATCAGCATATTTTGTGTGTTGTTGTTGTTGTCGTACTGCCGTATGTCGGCTTATATTACACAGAAAATGAGTTTATTTATTTTACCATAATCATTATTGTTGTTGTTATTTTTGGATTTTCATGTTTGTATGTTGTTGGTGTTGTTGATGCTTTCATTAATGAAGACATTATATTTATTTTCGTTTGGGGTACAAGACATGTTGTAGGTGTCAGTAATGAAATTAAATAATTTCATGACATGGCAAATTATATTGGCATAAGGATGGATATTTTTTGTATAAAGGGAATCAACCCTCAAATTGAGTTATAAATGGAAAAATGTAATATAATTTATTAGGGCTGGAGTAGCTGAAGAGATTTGAATAAGCCATAATGTAATGAGTACTACCAAGTATCTTGTTCAACAGGGAACAATTGCCATTTAAGAACGGCCGATATAGAAACATTTCTTATCAGAAAGTTCAAATGTATACCACATCAGTTTTTTTAATCTCCTCTTTACATTCATAAATCCATACCTTTGCCATTTGTATAGCCAAAACAGTGATTGGTTAACCCTTAGTGAGTGTTCAAAACAGTCTATCGAGTTAAACCTAAATTCACCAATCAACACCCACTTAAATACACTTTTTATGGTCAGAACTAGTTCCACGCTAACCATACATTGCAATCTGCCTGTCGTCACTCACAACAGCGATGTTGATGTAAATGGAAATACGTCATTCCATTGCAAACAAACGGTAACGACGACAATGATGATATCTTCATCAATGTAAAGCCGAACAGAAACTCATATGATAGTCCATACCAAAAACAAAGAAGGTGCAATAAAGCTCCAAAATTGTTTGGTGTGTAAATTAATCATGCTCAAATTCAACGATAGTCAGCATCATAATCATCGTGCATACGTCAGTCAGTATATGAACTGTTATGGTGTATCCATTAAAATTCTAGCTATCCTAGAGTTTGACAACACAGAAAAAATGAACCTTTAGCAGATCCGTTTTGTTTCCAATTCTAAGGCAGTGTCTTTAATCACTGCTGCTCAGCCCAAATAGGTAGATGAATAATGGACATAAGCGCCACCATACCTCGTCAGGCTTCTCTGTGGGGTTGCTTGAAACATTAGGTGATTTTAGGCAACTCAAATGGATGTACATATGTACATAACATAAGTCAGCTTTGGAAATACGAGGAAATAATCGATGAATAGCTGCCATGGCTCACATTCAGCAGGGGGTTTTCTGTAATGTTGTAATGTAAAGTTTCGCAGTTAGTCGACTTTAAAATGGGATTTTGTTTGGAATTTTCGCGTGAATTTCATGTTTTAAGATAAAGAAAATAATACTATAAATAGGTTTGTTTGAATCTTAGGCGGGTCCGAAAATAATCCTTTTTTTTATGGTACCTCCTAGCTTCTAAAATATTTTTTTAAAAAATTCACGTAAAAATAATATGTTAAAAAAGTATCGTTGAACAAATATTTTTTTAACATCACAAAAGATTTTTTTATATTTTTTAAATCAACGTTAAAAATTTTTTTGAAACAATCCACATTAGTTTTTTTTAAATCCGGAATAAAAATAATTTTAAAAAGATATACGCCAAAAAAAAAAAACATTTTAAACAAAATCTCATTGACAAGTAAAAAGTCGCGTTGGAAAATATTTTTTAAAAAGTTCCACGTTAAACATTCCTTATTATTAATAATACATTTCTCATTAAAAAGTCCACGTTAAAAATATTTTTTAAATAATATTCTAAAAAAAAATACACCGTTAAAAATTATTTTTTTAATATTCTTTAAGAATCCATATTGAAACTAATTTAAAAGAAACAAACCTTTAAAAAATCCTCGTTACAAATCATTTTTTTTAAAATATGTTCTTTAAAAATCTACGTTAAAAATATTTTTGAAACCATTCACATTATATTTTTTTTAATCCGCGTTAAAATAATTTTTAAAAAGATAAACATCACAAGAATTTTTTTAGAAGAATCTCGTTGACAATTATTTATTAAAAAGATCCACGTTAAAGATTCCTTATTTATTATTGTCAGTAATAAATTCCTTATTAACAAATCCACGTTACAACCAGTAAGGAAAGGATCAAAGTCGGGCGGGCCGACCATATACCCAGCCAGCATTTTTTGAAAATTTTAATCAAATTCGAGTATTTTTTGATCCGACTGCACGATTAAAAAGCTGGAATATGAGCTCATTTTCTGATCATAAATGACTCCTTTGTCGGGAGGAAAACGTAACCTCAGGCGACTCTTCTAAACAAATCACAAATGAGTCTTCCTCTGCATTAGTTTCGAGTAATTTTTGCCCATTTTCATGAGTCTTTAGGGAGTCATTTATGAGTATTTTTATTAGACGAACTAAATTAAAAAATTTTTCTTTTTATTCTTTTTTGTTCCTTTCCTTTGT
Source organism: Musca autumnalis (assembly GCF_047663935.1). NCBI lineage: Eukaryota > Metazoa > Arthropoda > Insecta > Diptera > Muscidae > Musca > Musca autumnalis. The sequence continues at coordinate 129,039 of NW_027411714.1, forward strand.
TTTATTGTCTTTTCTGCTTTGTTATGTCTTTTAATTATCCTTTATGTTGCGCGGTGGTTATTATACTTCTTCTTCATTTCACTTGGCAAAACCTGAACATGTGTTGTGTTTGTCTATACACTTAATATTATACGTTACATTTATATCAAAGTTTTATAAAAAGTGTATATGAGAATTATTTACAACCAAACAAAAATAAAAGAAAACAATCAGTTTTTAGTCACCTATCTGTTCAAAATATGATCAGAAGATACATAAATATAATCACTTTTCAAACACCTGCATGACCCTTTTTTGATTAAGCATTTTTCAATCTTCAAGAAGATCAAAATGTGACTATAAATACCGAAAAAATAGTCACGTTTTAAACGCCTCAATGATTCATTTGTGATTGCTACACATTTGTTGTTGTATTTTAAATTGAACTCTTTTTAATCATTAGAGGGAGTCACTTTCGAGTCCCTTTCTGATCACACAAGCGACTTAATCAATTTTTGATCACCAAAGGGACTTTAAAAAGACTCCGCAATGTGATTTTTGAAGAAACAATCTTCCAATTGCTATCTGGGTAATACCCTACACCACTGTGAATAGGTAAAATATATATGGGAGCTAAATCCAAATGTGAACAGATTACGATATAATTTGGCACATATATTTCTAGACACCGTCACACATTCCAAATTTCATCAAAATTAGACACATGTACATAGCGTCTTTGGTGCATCAAATACCTTAAATCGGGCGAAAATATATATGGGAGCTATATCCAAATCCGAACCGATTTCGATATAATTTGGCACACTTATTTCTAGACCAAATTCCGTCACACATTCCATATTTCATTGAGATCGGACATATATAACGTGTTTCGTCCACCAAATACCAAAAATCGGTCAAGAATATATATGGGAGCTTTACCCAAATCTAAACCGATTTTGATATTATTTGGCACACTTATTTCTAGACCAAATTCCGTCACATATTCCAAATTTCATTGAGATCGGACATATATAACGTCTTTCGTGCACCAAATACCAAAAATCGGCCGAAAATTTATATGGGAGCTATATCCAAATCTGAACCAATTTTGATATAATTTGGCACATTTATCTATAGACCTACAAATTGGACAGATACATAGTGTTTGGTGCATCAAATACCTCAAATCGGCCGAAAATATATATGGGAACTATATCCAAATCTGAACCGATTTTCACCAAAAGCAATAGCGTTCTTCATTAGGCTAACAAAATTATCTTCCCCAATGTTCAGCCAAATCGAACAATAAATGCGACCTGTACGTTGCGAACGGACAGACGGACATGCATAAATCGACTCAGAAAGTGATTCTATGCATATCCCTAGAAGGAACTATGGGTCTATCTATTTTCCTTAGACATGTTACATACAAATGCACTAACACATAATACCCTTACCACAGGGTGGTGTAGGGTATAAATATTTTTTTTTAAATAATATTCTATAAAAAATTCACATTAAAAATCCTTTTTTTATATTCTTTAAGAATCCACATTGAAAATAATTTAAAAAATCCACGTTACAAATATTTTTTTTTTTAAATATTCTTTAAAAATCCACGTTTAAAATCATTTGACAACACAAATATATTCTTTAAAAAAAGTTCACTTTGGAATCACTTAAAAAATATTCTTTAAAAAATCCACTTTAGAAATCATTTGAAACAATATTTTTTAAAAAATCCACGTTAGAAATAATTTGTTTAAATTTGTTTAAAATATCCACGTCAAAAATCTTTTAAAAAATTCTTTAAGAAATCCACGTTAAAAATCATTTTAAAAAATCTTTAAAAATATCCACGTTAAAAATCATTTAAAAGATTGTTTAAAAACCCACGTTAAAAGTACAAACGTATTAAAACTTCTTTAAAAAAAATCACGTTAAAAATCTTTTTTTTAAGTATTCTTTAAAAATCCAAGTTAAAAACATTTTTTTTAAATATTCTTTAAAAATCAACGTTAAAAATAATTAAAAAAAAACATACTCTTTAAAAAATCCACGTTAGAAGTCATTTAAAAATATATTCTCTAAAAATGCACGTTAAAATCGGTTTTAAAAAAAATTCTTTGAAAATTTACGTTAAATATCAATATAAAAAATATTCTTTGAAAAATCCACGATAAATATCAGTATAAAAAATTCTTTAAAATATCCACATTAAAATCGTTTTTAAAAAAGTATTCTTTGAAAAATCCACGTTAAATATCAATATAAAATAATTCTTTAAAATATCCACTTTAAAATCGTTTAAAAAAAATCTTTGAAAAATCCCCGTTAAAATCAATATAAAAAATATTCTTTGAAATATCCCCGTTAAAATAGTTTTTAAAAAATATTCTTTAAAAATCCACATTACACTTTTTTTTAATATTCTTTAAAAATTCCACTTAATTATCCTTTTTTAATATTCTTTTAAAAATCCACGTTAAAAATCGTTTAAAAATATTCCTTATCAAATCCACGTTAAGAATCTTTTTTGTTAATATTCTTTAGAAAAACCACGTTAAAATGTTTTTTAAAAAATATATATATTCTTTAAAAAATCAAGGTTACAAATCATTTAAAAAGTATTCTTTAAAAAAACAACGTTAAATATAATTTAAAAATTATTTTTTTTTTAATCCACGTTAAGAATTATATTAAACATATTCCTTAAAAAAGCATGGTTAAAAATAATTATAAAAATTTTCTTTAGAAAATCCACGTTAAAAATTATGTAAAAAATATTCTTTAAAAATCAACGTTAAAAATCGTCTAAAAATATCGTTTATAAAAGCCACGTTAACAATTTTATTTTTGTAATTAGCTTTAAAAGATCCATGTTAAATATAATTTTTAAAAAATGTTTCTTTAAAAGATCCATGTTAAGAATCGTTTTTATACCCTCAGCCTTTAGGCTAAGGAGGGTATATACACTTTGATACGATGAAAATGTGCCTCATCGAAATAATGGTTTTAGACCCCAAGTATGTTTGGACGAAATGTGTTTCAGAAAATTTGGAGTCGATCTAGCCATGTCCGTCCGTCTGTCTGTCTGTCTGTCTGTCCTGCTGGCTGGAGCGCACGATAACTCTCGAACGGATGAACCGATTCGGTTCAAATTCTGGCTTTCGTAATATTTTGCCCAAACTTAGTTTAAGTTCGAAAATGTTCGGAAAGTTTGTGCGCACGATAACTCTTGAAGGGAGTGACCGATTTGGTCCATACTTTGTATAGTGTAAACTTTCTACCAGAGTAATATGAGGTTCCAATATGGTCTCAATCGTTCCACTCCTTCGGGTACCTCCCACACAAAATTTCGGAAAAATTCAGTTTAGGGCCATCTCTCGAATCGCATTGATTTTTGTTTTAGCAACTTGTATTCACTGCCCTCCATACGACGGAACAAGTTTCATAAGGGGCAAGTCCATACTTCCTGAGAAAATAGCATGAAAGTTGCAAAAAAAAAACCCTATGACACCGTGTAAGGTGGTTGGAGCGCACGATAACTCTCGAACGGATCTGCCCATTCGGTCCAAAATATGGTCTTAGTAATATTTTGTCCAAACATAGTTTAAGTTTGAAGATAAGTCATATCGGTCCACTCCTTCAGGTACCTCCTCCACAAAATTTCAAAAATGTTCGGAAAAATTGTTCGTACGGTAACTCTTGAAGGGAGTGGCCGAATTGGTCTATACTTTACACATACTAATATATCTACCACATATAGATCAGGTTCAAATATGGACTATATTTGTCCACTCTATCCGGTACCTCCCACACAAAATTTCGGATAAGTTCACTTTATGACCATATATCGAATCACTTTGATTTTTGTTGAAGCAACTAGCATTCGCTGCCTCATTTACGATGGTAAAAGTTTTTTTAGGGGCAAGTCCATACTTCTTGAGCAAACATCCCGAAGAGTGTAAAAACCCCCTATGGACCATATGTTGCGGCTGGAGATCCACTTCCATAACGGTCAATGTCGATCCATTCCTTTTAGTATCTCCTCCGCAAAACTTTTGATCTTTAATCCTAATCAACATTTTTGTCTGTTCAAACGCCCAAAATTTCTAAATACATACGTATTTTGGGAAAAAAATTGTTTCAATATACACAGGCTGAGGGTATACCTCTGTCTGCAAAGCCGACTGATACTTTTTTACTTGTTTATTATTCTTTAGAAAAACTGCGTTAAAATGTTTTTCTTAAATATTCCTTAAAAATCAAAAAAAAAAACATTTAAAAAATATTCTTTTAAAAAAGCAACGTTAAATATAATTTAAAAAAATAAATTTAAAAAAGAATCCACGTTAAAAATTATATTAAACATATTCTTTAAAAAAATCGTGGTTAAAAATAATTATAAAAAATTTTCTTTAGAAAATCCACGTTAAAAATTATATAAAAAATATTCTTTAAAAATCAACTTCAAAAATCGTTTAAAAATATCCTTTATAAAAGCTACGTTAAAAATTATATTTTTGTAATTATCTTTAAAAGATCCATGTTAAATATAATTTTTAAAAAATGTTTCTTTAAAAGATCCATGTTAAATATAATTTTTAAAAAATGTTTTAAAAATCCACGTTAAATATAACTAAAAAATATATATTTACAAAATCCACGATATATATAATTATACCCTCAGCATTTATGCTAACGAGCGTATATACACTTTCATACGGGCAAAATGTGCCTCATCGAAATAATGGTTTTAGACCCCAAGTATGTTTGGACGAAATGTGTTACAGACAATTTGGAGTCGATTGAGCAATGTCCGTCCGTCTGTCTGTCTGTCTGACGGGCTGGAGCGCACGATAACTCTCGAACGGATGAACCGATTCGGTTCAAATTTTGGCTTTCGTAATATTTTGCCCAAACTTAGTTTAAGTTCGAAGATGAGCTATATCGGTCCACTCCTTCCGGTACCTCCCCCACAAAAGTTCGAAAATGTTCGGAAAATTTGTGCGCGCGATAACTCTTAGACTTAGATCAGGTTTTAATATGGACTCAATCGGTCCACTCCGTCGGGTACCTCCCACACAAAAATTTGGAAAAGTTCAGTTTAGGACCATCTCGCTAATCGCTTTGATTTTTGCTTTAGGAACTTGTATTCACTGCCGTCCATACGACGGTATAAGTTTCATCAGGGGCAAGTCCATACTTCCTGAGAAAATAGCCTGAAAGTTGCAAAAAACTTCCATGAGACCGTGTGAGGAGGTTGGAGGGCAAAATAACTCTCGAACAGGTCTGCCGATTCGGTCCAAAGTTTGGCCTTAGTAATATTTTGTCCAAACATAGTTTAAGTTCGAAGATAAGCCATATCGGTCCACTCCTTCAGGTACCTCCCCCACAAAAGTTCAAAAATCTTCGGAAAAATTGTGCGTACGATAACTCTTGAAGAGAGTGACCGAATTGGACCATACTTTACACATCCTAATATATCTACCAGATATAGATCAGGTTCAAATATGGACTATATTTGTCCACTCCATCCGGTACCTCCCACACAAAATTTCGGATACATGTTCACTTTAAGACCTGCTTTCGAATCACTTTGATTTTTGCTGAAGCAACTTGCATTCGCTGCCTCAATTGCGATGGTAAAAGTTGTTTCAGGGGCAAGTCCATACTTCTTGAGCAAACATCTCTGAAGTTGTAAAAAACCCCTATGGTACCATATGTAGTGGCTGGAGATCCATTCTTTTTAGTATCTCCTCCGCAAAACTTTTGATCTTTAATCCTAATCAACATTTTTGTCAGTTCAAACGCCCAAATTTTTTAAAACTCCCTAAATACATGCGTCTTTTTTGGGAAAAAATTGTTTCAATATACACAGGCTGAGGGTATATCTCTGTCGGCAAAGCCGACTGATACTTTTTTACTTGTTTTTATATAACGTTAAATATAATTTTATAAAAAATTTTCTTTAAAAAAGCTACGTCAAATATAAATTAAAAAAAAAATATTCTTTAAAAAATCCAAGTTAAATATAGTTTTTAAATTTTTTTAAAAAAATATATTCTTTAAAAAAAATATTCTTTAAAAAATAAACGTTAAATATAATTAAAAAAAAAAAATATTCTTTAAAAAATAAACGTTAAATATAATTTTTTTTTAAATATTCTTTAAAAAGTCGACGTTAATATAATTAAAAAGAAAATATTCTTTAAAAAAGAAACGTTAAATATAATTTTTTAAAAATATTCTTTAAAAAATCCACGTTAATATAATTAAAAAAAATATTCTTTAAAAAATAAACGTTAAATATAATTTTTTAAAAAATATTCTTTAAAAAATCCACGTTAATATAATTAAAAAAAAAATATTCTTTAAAAAATAAACGTTAAATATAATTTTTTTAAAAATATTCTTTAAAAAATCCACGTTAGATATAATTAAGAAAAATATTCTTTAAAAAATTCACGTTCAATATAGATTTAAAAAAAAAAAATATTCTTTAAAAAAATCCACGTTAAATATAGTTTTTAAATTTTTTTAAAAAAATATATTCTTTAAAAAATAAACGGTAAATATAATTTTTTTTTAAAAATATTCTTTAAAAAGTCCACGTTAATATAATTAAAAAGAAAATATTCTTTAAAAAAGAAACGTTAAATATAATTTTTTAAAAATATTCTTTAAAAAATCCACGTTAATATAATTAAAAAAATATTCTTTAAAAAATAAACGTTAAATATAATTTTTTTAAAAATATTCTTTAAAAAATCCACGTTAAATATAATTAAGAAAAATATTCTTTAAAAAATCCACGTTTAATATAGATTTTAAAAAAATATTCTTTAAAAAAATCCACGTTAAATATAGTTTTTAATTTTTTTTTAATTCTCGTTAAATATAATTAAAAAATATATTCTTTAGAAAATCCACGTTAAATATAATTTTTGAAAAAATATTCATTAAAAACCTACGTTGAATATAATTTTGAAAAAAATATTCTTTAAAAAAATCATATTAGTACAATTTTTTAAAAAATATTCTATAAAAAATTCATTAAATAAAATTTTTAAAAAAATAATCTTTAAAAAATCCACGATGAATTATTTTTAAAAAAATATTCTTTAAAAAACACACGTTAAGTATAATTTAAAAAAAATATATCCTCTAAAAAATCTACGTTAAACATAATTTTGAAAAAAAAAATATTCTTTACAAAAATCTACGTTAAATACATTTTTTAAAAAAATACACTTTAAAAAAGCCTCGTTAAAAATAATTTTTAACAAAATATTCGTTAAAAAATCTACGTTAAATACAATTTCGAAAATAATATTCTTTAAAAAATCCACGTTAAGTACAATTTTAAAAGATATTCTTAAAAAAGTCCACGTTTAATATAATTTTTAAAAAAATATTCTTGAACAAATCCACGTTAAATAATTAAAAAAAAAACTGTATAAAAAATCCACGATTAAAATTATGACAAAAATATTCTTTAAAAAATCAACGTTAAAATCATTTAAAACATATTTTAAAAATTATGTAAAAAAAATATTCTTCAAAAAATCAACGTTAAAAATCATTTTTAAAAAATTATTCTTTAAACAATATACCTAACTTGTGTTTGTTAGGTATATTGTTTAAAAAAAATCTTTAAAAAATCAACTTTAAATATGTTTTTTTTTTAAAAAAATATTCTTTAAAAATACAAGTTGAATATTAAAAAATATTTTTAAAAATTCCACGTTAACAATAATTCACAAAAATATATTCTTAAAAAAATCCTCGTGAAAAGCCATTTTTTTAATATTTTTTAAAAAAGCCACGTTAAAAATCATCGTTTGAAGAAAATATGCTTTAAAAATCCACGTTAAAATCATTTTTAAAAAAAATATTCATTAAAAAATCAATGTTGAAAATCATTAAAGAATATTCTTAAAAAATACAAGTTAAAAATCATTTAAAAAAAAAATCTTTACAATAAATCTACGTTAAAATTATGTAAAAAATATTCTTTAAAAAATCAACGTTAAAAATAATTTAAAAAAAATATTCTTTAAAAAATCCATGTTAAAAATTGTGTTTAAACTACTCTTTTAAAAATCAACGTTAAAAATCATTTAAAAAAATATTCTTAAACAAATCGAAATTGCCTAAATTCCGAATAATTTATACTTTAGTTGAAAGATGGGCACAGATATTTATGAATGATCTCTCTCCTAAAAATTAAAAGAATAAAATCAATACGATTTGTGGTCTTCGTGTGCTGCCAAAAAAATCTTTAAAAAATCCACAAACATGGCAAATAATTTCCACAGCATAGGGAAACCACACACAGGTTTGTCCGTCTGATTTTTGTTCCATTGAAACCATTTGAAATTCTATATACCCCTATTTACTCGGATTTAAAGTTGTATGTATTATTGTATGAACAGAGTTTGTGTTGCGGTGTAGTTACAACAACCTGCCAGTATCTTTTGTAAGTACTTAATGCGATGAATGCTACTGCAAAAATACAGCACCACAAACACGGAGTAGAGGAAGATAGAGAGTATTTTGGCCAAGTTAATCTTTGTGTGTTATTTTTTGTGGTATTTTTACGTTTTTACATTGCGTGAGAAATCTTTCATCTGTTGCTCTTTGCATACCCTAAGAGGTGGCGGTGTATTGGCGTAAGTATGCAAGTGTGCGATTGATGGCAAAACTTGTTTACATAAAAAATTGTAACAAATTGAATTTGTTTTTTATTTTGTATGGTTTTTTATTTTTCCCTTTTTTCCAAATGGTATGTATTTCTCTTTTTCCTTTGAATACCTGCATTTGTTTTTTTTCCTTCTTTCTCATATTTCTAATTTCGTGAGCTCTGCTGTAAATGACCCCAAAATACTGGTGAAATTCCTTTGAAATTGTTTTCCTTTTGGCTTTTTAAGTACGGGTGTAACCGCGATACATAAACAACAACATCAAAAATAATACACAATATTTATGAAAAGCGATTTTTGTAAGAGTTTTATGTTACCTCAATTCCTGCATTTGTAATGATGTTTGTTGCCAGTGTATGTGTGTGTGTGGTCGCATTTATGTTTTTGTCGTTTAGATTTCATTTCGTAATCGGTTTTTTACTTTCACTTTTGTATCTTTTTTATGTCAATTTGTTGTTTGGGATTTAATGAAGCCTCCGGTTGTCAGGGAGAGTCTTAAACAGCATCCCAAACCTGTTGACATGTTGGTATCGTTGGTTTTTGAGGTTGTTATGGGGAGAATGGTAATTGTGGCGAATGGTTTTAAATCCCTTTTAAACAATACCATGTCACGAAAATCGCTAATTATATGTGCATTTTTGTGAACGTTTGTAAATATTAAAAAAAATTATAATTTACTTGAATAAGAATGTGGAAATGTTTTAAAGAGTATACTTTAGAAGCGGCTTCTTACCAATACATGACTTGTTACCTTAACTGTGGATAGTTATCTCAACATGGAAGCTTTTTTGTCTACTTGAAAAACCTAGGGAGACACCACGGTGCAGTGTTAAGAACGTCCGCCTTGCACTCAGAAGGTCTGCGTTTCAAACCCTTTGTGTAATGTAGGCGACATTTGCTAAGTATTCCATCCATGAAAACTCCTCTAAAAGTGGTGTCGTAAGACACGATAAAAATTAGGTCCCATATTATTGAACCAAGATGTATAGGAGTATAGTCATAGATTTCAGATAAGTCTCCCTTGTCCCTTGGAGGATGTGCATGGGAAAATATGTATGTATGCAGAAAAACCTAGTTTCGACAACATGTCCGAGCTTAGTATCTCCATAAAATTCATAGAGTTTTGTAAGTAATACCCGACCTGCAGTCTGTTCCTGCAACAGTTCAGCAGCGAATGAGGATATTCTTATCTGTATATACTCTCAACATTTATGAAAACGAGAGTATATGCACTTTCATACGGGCAAAATGTGCCTCATCGAAAGGTTTTAGATCCCAAGTATGTTTGGGCGAAATCCGTTTCAGACAATTTGGAGTTGATTTAGTCATGTCTATCCGTCTGTCTGTCTGGCTGGCTGGAGTGCACGATAACTCTGTAACAGACCAACCCATTCGGTCCAAAATTCCGCATTCGTAATACTTTGTCCAAACTTAATTTAAGTTCGAAGATGGGTTACATCGGTCCACTGCTTCCAGTACCTCCTACACAAAAGTTCGAAAATGTTCGGAAAATTTGTGCACACCATAACTCATGAAGGGAGTAACCGATTTGGTCCAAACTTTGCACATCGTGAAATTTCTACCAGTCTTATATGACTCAATCGGACTCAATCGGTCCACCCCTTCGGGTACCTCCCACACAAAATTTCGGAAAAGTTCGGTTTAGGACCTGCTCTCAGATCGCTTTGATTTTTATTATAACAACTTGTATTCATTGCCTCCCATACGACAGTACAAGTTTCATCAAGGGCAAGTCCATACTTTCTGAGAAAAAAACCTGAAAGGTGTAAAAAACCCCTATGGCACCCAGTGTAGTGGTTGGAGCGCAAGATTACTCTCGAACGGATCTGCCGATTCGGTCCAAAATTTGGCATTCGTAATAGTTTGTCCAAACTTAGTTTAAGTTCGAAGATAAGCCATAGCGGTCCACACTTTCCAGTACCTCCCTACACAAAAGATAAAAAATGTTCGGAAAGGGAAGGGAGTGACAGATATGGTCCATACTTTACACATCCTAATATATGTACCCGATGACGTAGGGGATGGAAGATACCAAGGAACGGAAAATACCTGACCGGTTTTAACATGGCAAAGCCCAGGATTTATCTTGGGCCCTCTTTTATCTCAAGTGGACACTGACCTCCCCGTGGTGTCACCTGGGGAACTGCCTTTAACACCCGTTAAAGGTAGTGAGCTAACATGTGCCGCGCGTTCAACCATAAGAACGTTAAAAACTTGGGTTTGGGCGTTGGGTTAGTAACCCTCCCCTAGAAAAAACAGCCTACTATGAAAAAACGAAAGAAAAGAGAAACAAACCCCTCTAAAGTTGACGAACCCCGCAAACGTTTCAAGGACCATGATCTGCGAATCTGCACCTGGAATGTTCGCACTCTTTATAGAGAAGGTGCAGTCTTCGCATTGGCAGACGTCTTTGAAAAGTACAAGCCCGATATTACTGCCATACAGGAAATGCGATGGATTGGAAAAGGCGTCACATCAACACCTAAAGGTGGCGCACTGTATTATAGCTGCCATGACGTAAAGCATGAGCTTGGTTGCGGATTTGTAGTTAGTCGGAGACATCTGGTATCCAGCTTCACCCCAGTGAATGAAAGACTTGCTGCAATTCGAATAAAAGCTAAATTGTTCAGTATCAACTTTATTTGCGCTCATGCTCCAACTGAAGAAAAGGACGAACAGACCAAAGATATATTTTACGAGCGCTTAGAAGAAACATATGACAGTTGCCCTGCCCATGACATTAAAATTATTCTAGGCGATTTTAATGCCGAAATTGTAAAGGAGAATATCTTTGGCTCAACAGTCGGGAATTTCAGTCTACACAGTGAAACATCTGACAATGGTATGAGGCTGATAGACTTTGCAGTTGCAAGAAACATGGTAGTTAGCAGTTCCAGATTTAATCATCTCGATATTCATAAGGGCAACAGGCTGTCTCCAGATCAGAAAACAAGAAATCAAATTGATCATTTTGGGATAGATGGAAGACATTCATCGAGCGTGTTGGATGTATGATCGTTCCGAGGCGCAAACATTGATTCGGACCACTACCTTGTTGCAGCAAAGGTGCGTACCCGTCTAAACGTTGCAAATAAAGCACGAACAGACACAACGCGGAAGTTGGACATCGATAGGCTGCAAACACAACAGATAGCCACAGCATATTCCACTCAACTAGCCCAATTGCTTAATGAGAGTACTCCTTGTCCCGATAACAAACCAACACAATGGCAAACTATTGCCCACTCCATGCAAACAGCCGCAAAATCCATACTTGGATACCAGAGACCTCCACATAGGAATTCATGGTATGACCAGGAGAAAAATGCGGCATATAGAGCTACTTTACAATCAGTAGCAACGCGTAGTGCACGAGAGAGATATCGGGAGAAAAGGAGAAAAGATAAACGTCTTTTCCGCAAGAAAAAGAGAGAAATAGAAAAGGAGGAGTGTGAAAAAATCGAGATGTACTGGAGCCAGAATGAAGTCCGAAAATTCTGCCACAGAGTGAAACATCAAACAGATGACTTTGGTACAGGCACATCCTCCTGTAGAGACCAGCAAGGTAATCTGGTAACAGATACAGATAGCGTGCTCAGGATATGGAAGGAACATTTCTCCAATCTGCTGGTATCCAATAGTAGCGAAGACGATGATACCACAGATCTAATCCCAGAAGATGGTATAGAATGTATACCGCCCGGCCAAGATAAGGTAAAAACAGCATCAACCGGCTGAAAAATAATAAAGCAGCAGGAGCCGATGGCTTACCAGGCGAGCTGTTTAAAACCGGATGCGACGCGCTGATAAGGTGTATGCATCAGCTAGGTAGCACCATCTGGCAGGAAGAAAGCGTACCCGACGATTGGAACCTGAGCATCATGTGTCCCGTCCACAAGAAAGGAGACAAGACTGTATGCTCCAACTACAGGGGCATAAGTCTTCTCCCTATTGCCTTTAAGATAGTGTCAGTGATATTGTGCGAACGGCTAAAGCCAATGGTCAACGAAATAATTGGACCATACCAATGCGGCTTTAGACCATTGACCAGATATTTACCCTGCGGCAAATCCTGCAAAAGAACCAAGAGATGCAGATTGACACATATCACCTTTTTGTCGATTATAAAGCAGCATTCGACAGTCCCCTCCGATCAAAGGTATTCCATTCAATGTCTGAATTTGGTATCCCCGCAAAGCTCATCCGGCTTTGTAAGATGACTTTAACTGATACTAGGTCCTCAGTTAAAATTGGAAAGAACCTCTCCGAACAGTTCAGTACCAAAAGAGGTTTCAGACAAGGAGACAGGCTTTCGTGTGACATATTCAACATTTTGCTGGAAAAGGTAATACGAGATGCAAATGTCAAAAGAAATGGCACAATTTACACCAATAGCCACATGTTACTTGCTTATGCTGATGACATAGACATCATGGGACGATCAGTAAAGGAAGTAACTGTACCTTTAGGAAGGTCGAAGCAGAATCTGCGAAAGTGGGTCTGGCGGTAAACGGCGATAAGACCAAATTGATGGTGTCGACGCGCAAAGCGTCCATAGAGCTCGGACCATTTGTGAAAGTTGGTGCCTATAATTTTGAGGTAGTTAATGACTTCGTCTACCTTGGCACTGCCATAAACACAACAAACAACATCAGTTGTGAAATAAGAATGGTTTAAGTAAGCAATTTAAAAACAAAGCCACATCTCGTCAAACAAAAATAACACTATACAAAACGCTGATACTAACCGTGCTAATGTATGGCTCCGAAACATGGCTACATGCGCAAGCAGATAAGGCAGTGCTTGGTGTATAAGCTGTACAAAGACATGAATATAGTTAAAGGTATCGAGATGCAACGATTGCGTTGGTTAGGTCATATCATGAGAATGAGCGATGATAAACCCGCTAAAAAGGCGTATGAATACATGCCACATGGCGGTGCATGCAGAATAGGCAGGCCTAAGCTTTGATGGAGCATACAAGTGGATGAAGAAATGAAAAGGTGCGGTATTCCAGAAAGTGAAGCGAATAACAGAGAGGATTGGAGATCTTTTCTTAGTTCGGTCTATGGAACAAATGTTCTGTAATGGGCCAGCTAAGTAAATAAGTAATATATGTACCCGATAAAGATCAGTTTCGAATATGGACTATATTTGTCCACTCTTTCGGGTACGTTCCACACAAAATTTCTCATAAGTTCACTATAAGACCTGCTCTCGAATCACTTTGATTTGTGTCGAAGCAACTTGCATTCACTGCCTTAATTACGGCGGTAACAAATTTTACAGGGGCAAGTCCATACTTCTGGAAAAAAACTGCCCGCAAATCGCCTATGGCACTGTATTTGGTGGGTGGATAGCACGCTAATTCTCGAACCGATTTGCTCCAACATTTGGCCTTCGTCATATTTTGTTCAAACTTAGTTTCATTTCGAACATGGCAAAAAATTTCACTACAATGTACTATATCTCTTGAAGGGGGCAACCAATGGATCTCCTAAAGTTTTGTCCAAATTTAGTTTAACTCCTAAAATGGTCCATATCGGTCCACTCCTTAGGGGACGTCCCCCACAAAAGTTCAACATTTCCGACTAAGTGCAGTATAGGGTCTGTTCGAAGATCCTTAGGAATTGTAGACCGATATTATGTTTTCCGTGGACAAGTCCATGCTTCCTGGCATACTGGTCCAAAAGTTGTACGCTGACCCACTGCAGTGAGCGCAATATCTATCGAAAATATATGACTTTCAAAATAAGAACCATTTCCATAATGGACTATGTCGGTCCATTCCTTTATGTATCTCCTCCGCAACACTTTTGAACTTTAATCCTAATTCACACTTTTGTCGACAAGTTCAAATGTCGAAAAAGGGCCACAAAATTCAGAAAAGAACCTAAATACATTCGACTTTTTTACTTGTTTCAATTTAATGTGGCTCTGGTTCAACCTTCAAGTCTGGTATTGTGGATGATTGAACGGGCTGTGGCCTGAAAGCTTCTGAAGTTCGATAAACAGATTAGTTTGGCAGATGAAAAGGTGCAATGAGTCGTTCGTCCGCAGAACCGCCCAGAACATATTTAAGCCAACACAATTCTGGTCTACCATGACAGGCGCTTTTTAGCTGCGATAGATGGGGAATACACTTATCATCCCACAAAAATCCTCCAAGATACAAGTGAGACTTCACACGATAACTATTTTAGATATTTTTATTGAAGAAGAGTAGGTCTTCTTATATAAGCCCTATTATAGAAGTCTTTTTTAGAAGACTAGTAGGTCTTCCTATAGAATACCTATCGGTCTTCTTGTAGAATATCAGTGGATCTTCTTATAGAATACCAGTGGGTCTTCTTATAGAAGACCAACATCTTAAAACTGTCAAACTTTCAAAAAAAAAAAAAAAAAAAAAAAAAATCAAATGGCGCCTGGCAACTAGCGGTGTTGTTTTGGCCAGAAAGTTTTCGTGCATCCCTCGTATATCTCTTCTTGCGTTTAGTCCAATGTTTTACCACATAGCGTATGAGTGCTGTCACAACGTATACTACACAGTGATCACTTATATTTTTGTTACTTAAATTCATAGAAACATCATTAAAAAATATTGATTCAATATTTCTTATTTTTCTTCATTTCAGGTATGTGCCCGGAAAACTACAACGATGTTTATAATGGTAAGCGCATTAACATTAATTACAGATATATGTTCGCTATGAAACTTTTGTTGTATATATTTATTTACTTTTGTGTTAAGATATATGAAACAAAAATAAAGGACATATATGCATACAGATATATTTATAAAAAAATACTCCATATTATTACTACCGCAGTACAATCGCTGCATTATGCCACGTTGTATTCAAGGAAGTTCTGGATAACTTTTTTACCTATTAATAGGCTTCCTTCAAAATCAAAATCTACTGTTACCTAGTATATACCTAGGTAGTTCTCAACGTCGTTAGACCTGCTTTTTAAGCCTTATTTGCACCTACGGTCTGTACGCCAACTGGTAAATATCCTTCGTGACAATATAACTAAATTACCAATTATTGTCATTCTCCTAAAATTTTCTACCCATTGTCGTTGTGTTTCACTGACACGATACCATCCATTTTCATTGTCCCTCAAAAATGTTCCTTAATTGTTGTATTGTGAACTGTGTTATAATGATAACAATCAGAGGTGAGTGGGCGCCGGTGTTGATGGTAACTAGGGAAATAATTAACTAAATTCCTCTACAATCATAATTTGCACTTTGTGTTTTTTTACATATTTGACGTTGAGATCATTTTCATCTCTGCTTTCTACATGGCGATAATTGTAATTGAAAATTTAAATTCCTGTTAACAAAAAAAAAAAATTATTTCCGTTTCATCCAAAAATATTTCTCCAAAATCAAATAAACAATTTACATTTCAAAGTGAATTTTTAATAAACCTTAAATTTTTATTTTCAAATATGAATATCACATTTTTTGAAGAGAGAAAACTTCATAAGGGGAACAGGAAAATTGCAAACAATAAAAATATTTTTTAAATAAGGAAAACACAAACCTTGGAAATTATTACAAATCTACTTTTATCAATGATGTTGGGTTCTAAAATAAAGGGCTGCCAACATTCTGAAATTTTAAGCTAATGTAAAAAAAATAACGTTAAAAGTTGAAGAAAAGTAATTAAAAAATTCAAATAGAGTTATATGGACATTCTTTTCTGAATGGACCTAATCTTCCCATACTTGGTTACTTACCTAGCTGGTCCATTAGAGAACATTTGTACCAAAAGCCGAACTAAGAAAAAATCTCCATATCGCTCTGTTTGTTGTTTCGCTTTTGGGAATACCTCGTTTTTCGATCTCGATTTCCAGTTGTATTTATTTTGGTGGATTCATTATTACTCATTCTTATTATATGGCCTAGCCAACGCAATCGTTGCATCTCGATAAGTTTATCTATACTGATGTCGTTGTATAGTAGATACAGCTGGTTCATACTACGTCGATACTCCCCGTCAACTCATTTTGGTCCATAGATCTTTCGAAGATTTTTCTGCATGCGCAAGTACCCAGGCTTCGGAACCATACATTAGCATTGGTACCCAGCAAACCAAATGTCGGATGTCCGACATATCGGAACAATTTCGGAAACAAAATCGTTCAGATTTCGTATCGATTTCTATACGATTTTTCGTAGGGGAATTCATTCAGATTTCGTTCCGATTTCGGAGAAAATGTCGGAAGTAAATTTTCCTTCGAATATGCTAATGTTTTTCTTCCGATTTCGTTACGAATTCGGATCGATATGTCGGAAAAAAATTGCCCTTCGCACAACAACCAACTTTTGTATATATCTTACAAGCAACATTTTAGTTTATTGGCGTAAAACAAAATGGTTGGTTTTAAAATTCGCATATACATTTTTTAAATATTTTAAATATAAATGCAACATAAAATAATTCAAGCTAGTGCTGGTAGACTCAACATATTCGTACACAGAGTTTGCATTGTTCTACTACAAAATGATAACAACAGTGAAAAACATTAGATATCTTTGAAATTATAATCTTCCAATAAAAAACATAACAAAAAAAAAAAATTACCAATAAAAAAGAGGCATTAGAGAAACATTTTTTCCTTCGATAACACTATGCAACACTGAAAATGCAAACAACTTCTAGTACGCATTTTTTGAAAGTACATATTTAGACTACAAAAACCCTAGTAGGGTTTTGTCCTGTCAGATCCAGTTCGGATTTTATGGCCTCATCTAAACCGGGCTAAATCTACACTTTTTTGCATTTATCAGGCCTTTATCTCAGAAACGAATAGGAATTTGGCCTTGCTGTCTTTAGCAATATTGTAGCCCTACACTAGTAGAACTTATCTTTTGAAAAAACCACATAAGAAAAACTCCATCTAGGGCATCAAAATCTATAAAATATAGAAAATTTTACAGAATTGCTTAAATTCTGGTCATTATCGGCTAAACTATTGGGAGTTGAACCAAGTAACCTTTTGCAAAAATCTTCCAAATAAACTTCTCAACAATTCTTTAGAACATTCCGAAACTCTAAAATGCTTACTTCATGTTGTTTCAGCGGTATTTTGCATCATATCTTTTACAACACGTATTTCAAATACAGTTCACACCAACAGTTTATTCTCGCATTTCGGATTTCACTACATTATTGACATTTTTATTAAATCTTCGTTGAAAAATGTACTGAAAACAACGGCATAGAGGCATTTTACAACAATGACATGTTCTGAAGAGTTGTGTATTACATTCCAGGGAATATTTTTCCAAAAGGAAATATTCAGAAAAAATTAACGGTTTTGGAGATATGGTGCGAAATGTATAAAAATTGTGGAATTTTTGCATATATTTTGAAATTTGAGGCAATAAATGTAGTTTTTCGAGTTCACTATTTCTCCAAATATTTTATTCTTGTCCTTATCTACAAATTTGCTTCAGAGCTCAGAGGAAGATTAGCATTGGTTTCAGAGATATAGCCCCGAATTTCTTTAAAAACTCAATATTTAACCATGTTTAGATGGGGCCATAAAATCCGAGGTGGATCTGACACAACAAAACCCAACTAGGGTTTCTTGTCGTTTGGGTCTGTACTTTCAAAAAATCCTCAGTTCGAAGTGTTTGCACAAGATCACCTTAAAATGTTGCACAGTGTAATCATACGAAATTATTCCAAATCGTTCAGAAATCTTTACGAAAGTTCGGAAGGTACCTCCGATTTTCATACGACATTATTCCGAAATCGTTCAGAAATCTGTACGAAAATTCGGAAGAAAAAATTCGAATTCCGAATTTCCCAAGGATTTTTTTCCGATTTCGTTGCGAATTCTGATCGAAATCGATCCGATTTCGCTCCGACATTTCGTTCCGAAATTATGTCAACCACTTCATACAACTTTCGTTAAGATATCGTTACGATTTCGGATCAGATATCGGACGTAACGTCCGAAGTTTGTTCCGATTTCGTTACGATATCGGTACGATTGGTTTGCTGGGTAGTATCAGTGTTTTGTAAAGCTTTGCTTTTGTTTGACGACGCAATGCGCGTCAACAACATCAACTTGATCTTCTATCCGTTTACAGCCAGACCCACTTTAGCGGATTGTTTTTCTACCTTCATTAAGGTATCAGTTACGTCTTTTACTGATCGGTCCATGATGTCTATATCATCAGCAATGGTGTAAATTATGTCATTTCTTTTAACATCTGCATCATCTTTTCCAATTGAATGTTGAAGAGATCACACGAAAGGCTGTCGCCTTGTCTGAAACCTTTTTTTGGTACAAAACTGTACGGAGAAATTCTTTTCTATTTTACCTGAGGATCGAGTGTCAGTTAAAGTCTTTTAACAAAGCCGATTGAGCTTTGCAGATACACCAAAGTCAAACATGTCTTGGAATTACTTTGAACGCAGGGGGTTGTCGAAGGCCGCTTTACAATCGTCAAAAAGGTGGTAGGAGTCGATCGGCACCTCTTGGGTCTTCTCCGGGATTTGTCCCAAGGTAAATATCTGTTCAGTGGTGGACTTGCCAGACCTAAAGCCGCATTGGTATGATCCAATTATTTCGTTCACCATAGGCTTTAGTTGTTCGCACAATATCCCTATAGTTTGAGCATACAGTCTTATCTCGTTTCTTGTGGAAGGGACACAGGATGCTCAGGTTCCAATCGTTGGAACTAGCATAAGGATACAACTTATCAGCGCGTCGCCTCCGGTTTTGAACAGCTCGGCTGGTAAGCCATCGGCTCCTGCTGCATTATTATTCTTCAGCCGGTTTATTGCTGTCTTTACCTCATCTTGACTGGGCGGTATACATTCAATACCATCTCTGGGATTGGATCTGTGGTATCTTCGTCGACTTCGCTACTATTGGATACCAACAGTTTTCACACTCCCGCTTTTCCATCTCTCTCTTTTTAATGCGGAAAAGACGTTTTCCTGTCTCCTTTTCTCCCGATACCTTTCTCGTGTGCCAAGCATTGCTACGGATTGTAAAGTAGCCCTATATGCCGCATTTTTCTCTTCGGTAGCAGCACGGCACTCCTGATCATACCATAGATTCCTTAGTGGAGGTCTCTGGTGTCCACGTATGGATTTTGCGGCTGTTTGCATAGAGTGGGCAATACTTTGCCATTGCGCTTATATGTTATCGGGATGAGCAGTGCTTTGATTAAGCAATTGGTCCAGTTGAGTGGAATATGCTGTGGCTATCTGTTGTTGTTGTTGTTGTAACAGTGTTTGTTCGTTCTTCCGTTCAATCTGACTCTAGGTCTATCTCCAGTTCCAGGAAAGTGGCTGCTTCGATGGGTGTAACCACAGATCCACTGGAGTTAAATGAGTAGGTTTGGCTGGGCAGTTGAAAAGTTGTTTTGTGTCGTGCGGGCACATGTCACATACTGGGCAGATGTCTTGCTCGGCGCGGTCGATTTCCGCCCAATTAAAATTTAGGCGACTGCAATATACCGAGCGTAGTTGAGCCAAAACTACTCTAGTTTGTCGTGGCAGCAGACGCTCCTCAGCTGCAATTGATGGGGGATGTATTTCGAGGACTTTATTCACACTATAATTGCTTAAGGCCTTGGCATCTGCATCCATGTGAATACTATTTAAACCTGCTTGATATGTTTGTTGATCTGTATCGTTGGACCTCTCCCTCTAGAGCGTGGATATCCTTGCTGATCTGCCTGAATGTGTCGGGCCTACCCACAAGATGGTGATTGGGATGGCTCACACGGTAGCATCCAAGCAAGTACTGCATCGAAAGCATCTCATTGTGTTGCTTTACCGGAAGAATCTTTGTCTCCTCGTGTAGATGGTCCACTGAAGATTTGAGGAGGCACCCTGTTGATGTTCTCAGGGCGGCATTCTGGCAAGTTGGAATCTTTTTCAAATTCGTATCACATAATCTCGAGGAACCAGACTGACGCCGCATAGCTTACCACAGACCGACCTATCGCGTTATATGTGGTCAACAAGGTTTCTTTATCTGCACCCCAAGTGCTGCCGGCTAGGAACTTGAGGACATTGTTCCTACTTTTCAGTTTGTCGCAGATAGCTGTGGCGTGCGCGCACTTCGTGAAAATAGTGTCGATTGTGACCCCTTAAAATGTTGGGGCAGTTTGTGGTCGGAATTGTGGCTATCTGTCTGTACATACATATGTGGCTATCTGTTGTGCTTGCCACATACCCATGTCTAACTTTAGTGTTGTGTCTGTTCGTACTTTATTTGCTACGTATAACCGGGAACGCACCTTTGCTGCAACAAGGTGCTGGTTCGAGTCTATGTTTGCTCCTCGGAACGAAAGTACATCCAACACGCTCGATGAATGCCTTCCATCTATCACAACGTGATCAATTTGATTTCTTGTTCTTTGATCTGGCGAGAGACAGGAGCCCTTATAAATGTCGGGATGCTTAAATCTGGTGCTGCTAACTACCATGTTTTTGCCGCTGCAAAGTCTATCAGCCTCATACCGTTGTCAGATGTTCCACTGTGGAGACTGAATTTCCCGATTGTTGGGCCAAAGACATTCTCCTTTCCAATTTTGGCATTAAAATCGCCTAGAGTAAATTTAAAGTCATGGGCAGGACAATGGTCATATGTTTTTTCTAGGAGCTCGTAGAATATATATTTGGTCTGTCCGTCCTTGTCTTCGGTTGGAGCAGATCATGGTCCTTAAAACTTTTGCGGGGGTCGTTAAATTTAGAGAGCATTGTTTTTCTTTTGTTTCGTTTTTCATAGGAGGTCGCTTTTCCTAGGGGAGGTTTAATAACCCGACGCCATAAAACCCAAATTAAGTCCCTTATAAATCTACAAGGCGCTAAGGGCAACAAATATCTTTCGTATTGAATGAAAACACAAATAAGTGGAATATAAATTACAGTCAATTTGGTTGGAAATTTTAGCAATGACATGCCTTAATCATTCCAATCAAATTCCAAATTCCAATTCTCATCAAATTCTCAGTCTCTGCTACCTATCCACAAAACCCTAAAATAAACCCTCCGAAAAAGGAGAAAGTGAAACAAACAAATGTGAACCTCCCTTTAACCATGTTGTTATTTATTTTTTTTTTTTTTATTTCTCCCCTTCAACCACACACGTTCGTTGAATGTCTGCCAAAGTATCACAACATTGTTAGTCGCCTTAATGCCAAAAAATACCGACAAAGTGAATGGTGGGTGACAGCGATTTACGGGAATGATCTGGCTTTGTGTGGCTTGGAAACGCCCACAATGTTCCCGGCTTTATTTGATGAATAATATTTTGTAATTTGTTGTAGTTGTTGCTCATTTCGTTACAAAAGCAAACAATGATGTAGGTACTTATGCTGTTGTGTACTCGTCCGTAATCGTATGTGCTGTGCTGTTATTATCGTCCCAGCAGTACCACCAGCATTTTCTTGTTGCTGTTGACAACAATTCATGCATCGTTAGCATAAGTTGTTTATGGCCTCTTATTTCTAATTGACATTTATTTCATTTTGTTTCGTCTACCAATCGCTTTTTTTCGTTGACCCAAAAAAAATTGAATTATTTATACACTCCACGTCAGTAGAATAGAACACCTAAATTTTTGTTAATGTTAGCTTATTTATACCAAAACGAATGAATCTGCGTTTTTAATCTTCTGGGGATTTAAAGTCTATGATGTTCCGTATCAAACACAGAAAAAAATATGTTTCTAGCTCTTCGCGAAATGATTTTCTGATCAATTTTCCGATAGTACTATGAAAAATAGGCATTTATTTTTGGTCATCAGGATAGAACAGTCACTATATTTTCGCGAATTTTTGAGATATTAACTCCGAATTTTCTTTCAATCGATAAAGCAAGGCTTTCTAATCATTTTTACCAAAGAAAACCTTTAAATTATTCCGCGGGCACCGAAATAACAGCGTTAAAGGGTTTAAATTGACAGATATTTGAAACATCTCGGAATATCAATAGGAGTCGCGCAGTTTTGTCATATTTCTTCACAATAATATAGAATATGACACTGACAACCTCGACGGATACAATCGAGTGCTTCGGATGCTGATAAGATGGAACATTATCAAAATAATTATGAAAAACGTCAAAATTTCTTATAAAAACGATGATGTTTTGTTCAATAAAATGGGTTTTACGCGAACAAGTCTGCCGTTTAAAGGTTTGGAAATATGCTCCAGATTTAGAGGAAAATAATCTGATTTGAAAACAACCGTTCTATCCTGATGACCAAAAATAAATGCCTATTTTTCATAGTACTATCGGAAAATTGATCAGAAAATAATTTCGCGAAAAGCTAAAAACATATTTTTTTCTGTGTTTGATACGGAACATCATAGACTTTAAATCCCCACAAGATTAAAAACGCAGATTCATTCGTTTTGGGATAAATAAGCTAACATTAACAAAAATTTAGGTGTTCTATTCTAATGACGTGGAGTGTATAATGGGGCGCTACATGGAACACTTTATGTTATTATGGATCAATTCATGTTCAAATTAGCAAGCGAGTATTTTGATTTGAAATAAAGATATATTTGATTCATTGTCCTGAAGAGCACCATTTAGGGTTTAATGCGTGAAAATTGTTAAGCCTGTGAATAGTAAATTTCAAGTAAGAAATAAAAATTCCAAGATGAAATATATAATTAGGTAAATTTTGGTTGCAATCTTATTCGATAAGCTTTTGAGGAGTTTTAAGTCTCGGGCAGTGCAACTCGAATTAAGGAAAAAATTATTTGGAAGATAAAGAAACTGAAAATGTGGTGAAATAAAGGCAGATTATAATAGAGAAGAAATGTGGCGTACCGTTATGTGTTAACTACAGCACTACACATATATTTTAGAACCTGTATGTTCGAGATGATTAAATACTGAACAACTGAATTTACTTAGATGGATTTTACTCTAAACAGAACGTCTTGTTCCATAAGCCGAACTAAGAATAGATTTCCAAACGCACCGATGTTTTGCCTTACTTCTCCAATTTTGGACGCCATGTTTTGTGATATCTTCTTCAACTTGATCTTTCCATCGGAGTTTTGGCCTTCCCTTGGGGCGTATACCGTCAAGTGGCTCGTATTCGAATGCCTTTTTGGCGGGGCATCTTTATCCATCCTGCTGACATGCCCAAGCCAACGCAATCGTTGTAGTTCGATACGTTTTACCATATCGATGTCGGTCGGCTGGTATAGCTCGTGGTTCATACGATATCGGTATTCACCATCAACGCATATTGGTCCATAAATCTTTCGAAGAATTTTACACTCAAACACAAGAAGTTCTGCCTCATCTGCTTTCGCAAGTACCCATTCTTCAGATCCATAGTAGTAGTATCAGTGTCTGGTGGAATGTAAGTTTTGTTTACTCAGACCAAAGTAGCATCTGTTGGCCAATATTATTTTTCTCTTTATTTCAAAGCTTATATTGTTAGTTTTATTTACAGTGGTGCCGAGGTATAGAAAGTCATTTATTACCTCAAATTTGTAATTATCAGCATCCACAGTTGGCCCGAGTCTACAGGACAACTTGCGTGTTGATAACATAAACTTCGTCTTATCGCCGTTGACTGCCAGACCCACTTTGGCAGACTCTTTTTCAATTTTTGCAAAGGTGACTGTTACGGCTCGCGTTGATCTACCTATTATGTCTATGTCATTTGCGTATGCAAGCTACATTACATCTTTACTGTGTATCGTGCTGTTTTTGTCTCTGGCCGTATATAGATTCGCATCTCGTATGACCTTTTCCAGTAAGATGTTAAATAGGTCAAACGATAGAATGTCACCTTGTCTGAAACCTCGTTTTGTGTTGAAAGGCTCGGAGAGGTTCTTTCCTATTTTAACTGCTGATCTTTTGTCAGCCAATGTCATCCTGCATAGTCGAATTAGTTTTGTAGGGATGCGAAACTAAGACATGGCTTGAAACACCTTTGCTTTAAATGGGCTGTCGAACGCGGCCTTATAGTCGACGAACAGGTGATGTGTGTCGTTCTGTCTTTCGTGGGTCTTTTCCAAGATTTGGCGCTGTGTGAAGATTTGGTCAATTGTCGACTTACCCGGTCTAAAACCGCATTGGTATGGCCCGATTATTTCATTGACCATGGGTTTTAAACGTTCACATAGTATTCTCGACAACACTGTGTATGCGATTTGCACAAACCGTCTTGTCTCCTTTCTTCTGTACGGGACATAGTAGGCTGAGGTTGGGTATGCTTTCTCCCTGCCAAATTACGCAAATTAGCTGATGCATACTCCATATCGGCATTTCGCCACAGGTCTTGAACAGTTCGGTGGGAAGTCCACCAGCTCCTGCTGCTTTATTGTTGTTCAGTCGATTAATAGCTGTCATAACCTTGCTTTGGCTATGTGGTAAACATTGAACGTTGTCATTTGCGATTGTTTCTAGGGTATCTTCATCGCCATCCATATTCGATACCAAATGCTTCTTAAAGTGCTCCTTTCGAATCCTCAGTACGCTATCTGTATCAGTTACCAGATTCCCTTCGTCATCATTGCAGGAGAATGTGCCTGCACCATATCCTTCAGTCTGGTGTTTTACACTCTGGTAAAATTTTCGGACTTCATTCTGACCCCTGAACATCTCGAGTTTCTCACGATCACGTTTTTCTTGCTCCTTTTTTCTCCCGAAAATACGCTTCTCCTCTCCTCCCGATAAGTTTCTTTCGCGCTTCTTGTTGCTACTGAATGCAGTGTTGCTCTATATTCTGCCGTCTTTTCTTCTGTAGCTTTATGACACTCCTGATCGTAACATAAATTTTTAGGTGGAGGGTTTTGGTGCCCAAGTGTAGTTTTTGCGGCAATCTGAAGGGAGTGGGCTATGATTTGCCAATGTAGAAGCGTCTACATTATCAGGATAAGGAATGATGTCTTTCAGCATGCGGGTCAGTTGAGCGGAGTAGGCATGCGCTGTCTGTTGTGTTTGTAGCTTCTCGACATCCAGCTTCCGTCCTGTATTAGATCGCACTTTTGCCGCCACATTAAGACGTGTGCGTACCTTGGCTGCTACAAGGTTCGCACCTCGAATCGATCCGACATCTAACACACTGGACGAGTGTCCAGTCCGTCCATCGCAACATGATCAGTCTGATTTTTTGTTTTCCCATCAGCTCACTGCTGCTCACTACCATGTTCTTTGCCGCTGCAAAATCAATCAGCCTCATTCCGTTGTCGGATGTTATCTCATGAAGGCTGAATTTGCCGACCGCGGGACCGAATACATTTTCCCTTCCAATTTTAGCATTAAAATCTCCTAGAACAATCTTAATGTCATGGTCAGGGCACCGGTCATATGCTCTAACTAGGCGCTCGTAGAATATATCATTGGTCTCTTCGTCTTTCTCTTCGGTCGGAGCATGGGCGCAGATGAGACTGATGTTAAACAAGTGAGCAAAGGCTATAGTCGGGATGGGGCCGACCATGTGATACCCTACACCACTACCCCTGTGCATAAGCTTTTCACTGCTAAACATTTCTTTTAGGGAATATAATCCGACTACCACCAAAAATAATATGCCTCTTTCGGACCCCCATAAGCAACCAAAATTTCGTGACCATCCGATCAAAATTACGACCTGTAGCTTGATTGCAAAAAATGGAAGAATTCGATGCATTATCGACTATTGTGGTATCTCCCTTGTTTGACCACCTTCGCCAACCTGCTTTACACCAATGTAAAGGTAATATTTTCTTCTTCCATTTACAGGTTTTGCCGTTGGAATACCACTACTAGAAGCCGGTATATTCACAAAGAATAAAACTTTGAATTTGTCTCCAAATGAGTTTTCCCCATTCCTACCCCTAAATATTATCCGACTATCACCAAAATCAATAGAATTCTTCCTGTGTGGAGCCCCCATCTACCCCCAAAATTTCGTCACCATCCGATCAAAATTCCAACTTGTAGCGTGATTACAAAAAATTGAAAAATTGGGTTTATTACTGAATTTTGCAATATCTCGGTTTCCTCACTTACGCCAACATACTTTGCATCAATATAAACGAGATCTTTTCTTCTTCCATTGACGGATATTCCATTTGGAATACTCCAACCAGAAGCGGAGATATTCGCATAAGAAAAAAACTTTGACTTTCCTCCACATAAGCTTTTCGCTTATTCCGACTCCTGAATACTATCCGACCATCCCCAAACTAAATAGGCTTCTTCCTCTGTGGGACTCCCATTAACCCCCAAAATTTCGTGACGATCCGATCAAAATTGCGAACTGTAGCGTGATTACAAAAAAATCGGAATATGGGATGCATTATCGACTATTGCCATATCTCTGCTATTTGACCACCTACGACAACCTACTTTACATCGTTGTAAAGGTGATATTTTGTAGTTTCCTTGCCTAGTTTTTCCTTCCTAGTTTTGCCTTTGATATACCTCTTAAAGAAAAAGAGATATTGGCTTTGAAATAAAATGTTGACTTTTCTCCAAATAAGTGTTTGCCCATTCCGACCCCTAAATATAATCCGACCATCACCAAAATCAATAAGCTTTTTAATCTGTGACACCCCCATTAACCCTCAAATGTTCGTGACGATCCGATCAAAATTGCGACCTGTAGCGTGATTTCCAAAAAAATAGAAAAATGGGATGTATTAACGACTATTGCGATATCTCCGTCATTTGGTTACCTACGCCGACCTAGTTTGCATCATTGTTAAGACGGGATCTTCTACTTTCATAGTCAGGCTTTGCTTTTGGAAAGTGTACAACTAAAGCTGTGATATTCGTCAATATAATTAAAATCTCAAAAATGAAAATTGGGGTTTTATTTGCTACTATTGCGATATCTTCGTTGTTTGATAACCTTCGAGCACCTACTTTACATCATTAGAAAGGTGATATTTTCTACTTTAAGTGTCAGGTTTTGCTTTTGGTATACCCCATATAGAAGCTGAGATATTTGCTTTGGAAAAAAACGTTGTCTTTTTATCCACTTAAGTTTTTTGCCCTTTCCGACCCCTAAATATTATCCGACCATCACCAAAATCAATAGGCTTCTTCCCCTCCGGGACCCCCATCAACATGCAAAATTTCGTGACGATCCGATCAAAATTGCGACCTGTAGCGTGATTACAAGGTTTAGATGGACAGACGGACAGACGGACGGACGGACGGACTGACGGACGGACACACATAGCCAGATCGACTCAGCTCGTCGAGACATTCATTTTGATATATATAAGTAAAACTTTGAATTTGTCTCCAAATGAGTTTTCCCCATTCCTACCCCTAAATATTATCCGACTATCACCAAAATCAATAGAATTCTTCCTGTGTGGAGCCCCCATCTACCCCCAAAATTTCGTCACCATCCGATCAAAATTCCAACTTGTAGCGTGATTACAAAAAATTGAAAAATTGGGTTTATTACTGAATTTTGCAATATCTCGGTTTCCTCACTTACGCCAACATACTTTGCATCAATATAAACGAGATCTTTTCTTCTTCCATTGACGGATATTCCATTTGGAATACTCCAACCAGAAGCGGAGATATTCGCATAAGAAAAAAACTTTGACTTTCCTCCACATAAGCTTTTCGCTTATTCCGACTCCTGAATACTATCCGACCATCCCCAAACTAAATAGGCTTCTTCCTCTGTGGGACTCCCATTAACCCCCAAAATTTCGTGACGATCCGATCAAAATTGCGAACTGTAGCGTGATTACAAAAAAATCGGAATATGGGATGCATTATCGACTATTGCCATATCTCTGCTATTTGACCACCTACGACAACCTACTTTACATCGTTGTAAAGGTGATATTTTGTAGTTTCCTTGCCTAGTTTTTCCTTCCTAGTTTTGCCTTTGATATACCTCTTAAAGAAAAAGAGATATTGGCTTTGAAATAAAATGTTGACTTTTCTCCAAATAAGTGTTTGCCCATTCCGACCCCTAAATATAATCCGACCATCACCAAAATCAATAAGCTTTTTAATCTGTGACACCCCCATTAACCCTCAAATGTTCGTGACGATCCGATCAAAATTGCGACCTGTAGCGTGATTTCCAAAAAAATAGAAAAATGGGATGTATTAACGACTATTGCGATATCTCCGTCATTTGGTTACCTACGCCGACCTAGTTTGCATCATTGTTAAGACGGGATCTTCTACTTTCATAGTCAGGCTTTGCTTTTGGAAAGTGTACAACTAAAGCTGTGATATTCGTCAATATAATTAAAATCTCAAAAATGAAAATTGGGGTTTTATTTGCTACTATTGCGATATCTTCGTTGTTTGATAACCTTCGAGCACCTACTTTACATCATTAGAAAGGTGATATTTTCTACTTTAAGTGTCAGGTTTTGCTTTTGGTATACCCCATATAGAAGCTGAGATATTTGCTTTGGAAAAAAACGTTGTCTTTTTATCCACTTAAGTTTTTTGCCCTTTCCGACCCCTAAATATTATCCGACCATCACCAAAATCAATAGGCTTCTTCCCCTCCGGGACCCCCATCAACATGCAAAATTTCGTGACGATCCGATCAAAATTGCGACCTGTAGCGTGATTACAAGGTTTAGATGGACAGACGGACAGACGGACGGACGGACGGACTGACGGACGGACACACATAGCCAGATCGACTCAGCTCGTCGAGACATTCATTTTGATATATATAAGTATGGGTCTACGACCACTATTTCGATGCGTTACAAACTTTTTGGCCAAAACCAACTTATAATACCCTCCCCACATAGTGGTGTAGGGTATAAAAACTTTGCTTTTATACGGATTGTGGCAATTTTCTCATCAAACGGAGTGAAACTGAATACGAGATTTTTAAGCCCCCAGTTTACCATAATTCCAACACCTAGCTCATTCTTCGTTTCATGACAGCTATAATACATTGCGTAATCGTTTGTGATCTTTACGTCTGCCCGATTCCATCGCACTTCCTGTAAGGCGATAATATCAGCTTTATACTTATAAAGTACATCCGCCAGTGCGAAAATTGCACCTACTCTGTAGAGGGTCCTGACATGCCACGTGCAGATTCGCAGATCATGGCCCTTAATACGTTTGCGGGGGTCGCCAACTTTAGAGGGGTTTGTTTTTCTTCTTTGTCTTTGTTTTTTCTTAGTAAGGAGATTTGGACGGGGTGAGATACTAGCCCAACGCCCAACCCAAGTTTTTATCGTTCTTATGGGTGAACGCGCGGCACATGTTAGCTTACTACCTTTAACGGGCGTTAAAGGCAGCTCCCCAGGTGACAACACGGGGAGGTCAGTGTCCACTTGAGATGAAAGAGGGACCAAGATAAGTCTTGGACTTTGCCATGTTAAAACCGGCCAAGACCGTTCCTTGGTATCATTTATCCTCTACGCCACCCAATCTATCTATAAGACTAATTGGGTGAATTATTGGTTATTTATTTTTTAATGAAACTCTCACTTGTTATCTGTTTGATATAAAATTTCGCAAAATTATTTTCTGGCCCTCGGTCTAAGAAACGCAAACAAAATAGTGGGAAAGACCGTGAGTTAGTGACCAATCGTTTGGACTTCCTGCAAAAGGGGTGTTCCGCGGTTCTCGTTTATATAGTTTATATTATCTACCGATTTTACATAAAGTATCTACATCAAGTAAAAGATAATCGCTCCATTTGCCCGCCCATAGCAGTAAATCCTCAGCCTATGAAATTAAGAAAACCAATTCTTTTTTACAAAAAGTGGATTTCAAAAAAATTATAAAACGTGGATTTTCTAAAAAAATATTTATTTGATATTATAGTTGACCTTTGGAATTTATCTTCTTGAGTTATTAGTTTGGCTTGAGGTCATCGGAAAATTAAAAATTAAGTCTTATATTAGTCTTTTTATTTTATCACCTTATTTTTCCAATATTTCGGCCATCGTCGATGGTCATCATCAGGGTTGTAGCTTTAAACAGAAAAATAATAACACTTAGTTATACAAAAATTATTTTACAAAAATATACAATTTTGTAATAATTGCATTTGTGTTTTTATTTTAAAGAACTGGTAAGAGATTATCTTCCACTCACGCGCAAAGGTATTTTCTTACTAAAATTTTATGTGTCTTTCTAAAGTGCTTCTATATATGCTTTACATTTTGCAAGGTCTCCGCCTACAAGAATTGGCGGAGAGTGTGACAGTTAGCCAGATATAACCATCGTATCGCCTGGTCTGGCAACCCGTTGATTCACATTGAGTCATGGGAATGCCATCAGTAACAAGGTGAACCCTGATGAATATATACATGATAATACCGGTACAGCTGGATGAGCCGGTAGTTGAGTATCTAACCAAATTTTTAACCCGCCTCTAGCCACCCACATTGTTCACGAAGTCTGAAAAATGGGAAGAGGATGCTAAAGCCAGGCAATGATGCCAGCAAAGGTGAAGTGTCCGGGCAGACTTCACTCTTGTCACCCGTTGCAAAGACTTTTATTCCTCCACAGCAAATATGTAGCTATCCAGCATGGCATCTCCATGCATATACGTCGAGGACTCAACCAGAGCAAGCCGTACAATAGGACAGTGATGTTGGCGCTCGATTTATCAGAAGCCTTAGAAACTGTCAAACACTTCACGCTCTTTGAGGACTAGCCTCCGGCCTAGTTTCAAACGTTGGGTAACCAATTGTATGTGTGGGCACGAGCCGTACGTGGAATTCAGTAACAAGAAGTAGATGCCCCATAGAGTGAACCGGTGCGTTGATATCTCCGGAACTGTTTAAAATCTACCTCAACTTTATTTCACTTCCGCCAAACGGCATTGTATCGTAACCTGATGTCATTCCTGGTGCCATCCAGTTGCAGATCATCAGCATGGGTTTCGTAAGCAACACAGTGCTGCACGCCATTTCCATACATATTAGTCGAGGACTCAACTAGAGCAAGCCATGCGGTAGGACAGTGACGGTGGCGCTCGACACTGTTAAACACTTCCCACTGTTTGACGACATTGAACAGACTACCCTCCGGCCAAATTTGAAACGTTGGAAATAAATTGTATGTGTGGACCCCAGTCGTACGTGGAATTCAGGAACAAAAATTCTGTAGAGTGAAACGGGGAGTTCCCAATTGTGGGGTGATGTCAACCTCAACTTTATTTCACCCCCTCAAGACGGCACTGAGGTCGTAACGTATGTAGATTACTATACAATCTTGGCGCCAGGTGCCTTAACTGATGTCATTTGTGAAAGGCTGAGCTCCTATTTGACTGATCGTAACATCTTTTTCCACGCGATGAATATGCTAATGTCCGCAACTACAACTAAAGCCACTCTGTTCAACACATTGACTGCTGAGGTGAGCATTCAGTTGAGTGTCATGGTCGATGGTAGCAGAATGCTACGCATGCCACAGCTAATGATATCGGAGCCGCCCCACAGCCGATATGTCTGATGAGCCTCTACCCAAGGCGATACATGTCATGTCACATAGTGGTGGTTGTGTGGGTTCGTATCGTCGGCTTACCTTTTTCACTCGCATCATTGGTCATTAAGCTCGTTTCTAACGAAAAATTAATTGATTGCGGATTCTGAAACATCAAAAATCGCTAAAAATTCCTATAGGATTTTGGTACAGATCCTTAACCGCATTTTAAAAAAATGTTGATCATTTTTGTGGGTGGTGCCCTATGGAATGGACCGCTGGGGCCCACTATTGACCATGAAATAAGTTTGGACCAAATATTTCGAAATACAAAGTTTGGACGAAATTGGTTGCTCCGTTTACGCTTACCGTTTTACCGAATATTTTCGAATTTTTTGGGGGAGGTACCTTAAAGAGTGGACATATAAGCACCATATTCGAATTTCATCTAATATTCGAAGAAATATTACGATATGCAAAGTGTGGACCAACGCAGTATTCGGTTCTGGAGTTGTCGTTTGTGGGTCATTTTCTCAAGAAGTATGGACTTGCCACTGAAACAATTAAATAAAAGTATCAGTCGGTTTTGGCGACAGAGATATACCCTCAGCCTATGTGAACTGAAACTTTCATCTACGGACAAGTCGAACGTATTTAGGGTATTTTCGGAATTTTCTTGGCCCTTATTGGACATTTTAACTTGCCGACAACAAGGATTAAAGTATAAAAATGTTGCGGAGGAGGTTCTTGAAGGAATAGACCGACATAGTCAATTATGGAAGTGGATCATATTTTGGGAGTAATATCTTTTCGATAGATATCGCGCACACCAGTAATTTCAGTGGGTCATCGTATAACTTTTGGACTTGTCCACGGAAAACATAATATCGCTGTAAACCGGACCCCAACGAACAGCCTCGGTATACATTTTCAAAGGATCTTCGAACAGACCCTAACCTGCACTTAAACACAAATGTTGAACTTTTCTGGGGTAGGTACCCTAAGGAGAATACAGATATGTGCCATTTTAGAAGTTAAACTAAATTTGGGCAAAATATAAGGAGATTCATAGTTTGGACCAAATTGGTTGCACCGTCCATTTTAGTGACATTTTTTAAATATTGCGGGAAGTACTGGAAGTGTTGACCTTATTGCCCATCTTCGAATCGAAACTAAGTTTGGACAAAATATTTTGAAGTCCAAATTTTTGACTGAATCGACAGATCCGTTTGAGAGTTATCTTGCGCCCCACAACATATGGTGCCATAGGGGGTTTTTACACTATTCCGACTGTTTTCTCAAGAAGTATGGACTTGCCCCTGATAAAACTTTTACCGTCGCAATTGAGGCAGCGAATGCAAGTTGTTACAGCAGAAATCAAAGCGATTCGAAAGTAGGTCTTAAACTGAACTTTTCCGAAATTTTATGTGGGAGGTACTCGAAGGAGTGGACAAATATAGTCCATATTAGAGCCTCATCTAAGTCTGCTTGAAATTTCACGATGTGCAAAGTATGGACCAAATCGGTTACTCCCTTCATTTTCGAACTTTTGTGGGGGAGGTACCGGATGGAGTAGACCGATATAACCCATCTTCAAACTTAATCTTAGTTTGGACAAAATGTTACGAAATCCAAATGTTGGACCGAATCGGTTGATCCGTTCGAGAGTTATCGTAAGTTTCAGCCAACCAGCCAGATTGACAGACAGACGGACGGATATGACTAAATCAACTCCAAATTGTCTGAAACGGATTTCGTCCAAACATACTTGGGGTCTAAAACCATTATTTCTATGAGGCACATTTTGCCCGTATGAAAATTCTGAGTGCAACTGGTTGTGTTCAAGGTGTCTATTACGAAGGTACAAAATTTTTCAGGTACAAGTCCATACTTCTTGCGAAAATTACCTGAAAGCTGAAAAAACCCACCATATGTAGTGGCTGGAGTCCACGACAGCTTTTGAACCGGATACTGCTTTTGTCGAAACTTTGCATATCGTTATGTTTCTGTGAATCTTATATAAATTTGGAAGATGGTGATTATCGATAAACTCTTTTCGATGATTCCCCCACAAAAGTTCAAAAAATATTCGGTAAAATGATACACGCGATATCACTTGAACAGAGCAACCAATTGGTCGCAGGTGCTTTTTATGTTTTTATACCCTTAGATATTAGGCTAACGAGTGTGTATGGAGATTTCTGAGTGAAACCGGACACCTTTTCAAAATGAGATTTTTGATTTCCTTTATTTTTTGCTGTACTCATCAGCAAAACATTTTAGTATATTTTCAGATTTCTTTTTTTTTTTTTTTTTTTTTTTGACTAAAGGTTCCAGAGGTATCGCGCCTTGAAACACTGAAATTCTGTAAAAACTATATGCAAAGAAATACTCGTAAGTTCTTTAATATGGGTCAAATTTATTTTATTTTTTATTTTTTTATTTTTTTTTATCAAGCATCTATTTTTGCACAGTGCGCTTGGATGCAATTTTCGCGATTTAATATTAAAAATCAATTTTTATTAATGATTGTACTCGTCGAATTTTTTGAAACTACTATTAATTACAAAAATTGTAAGTCATATTTGGTAGTGGGATTCGAATAATTACTATGTTTCCTCAATTATTTTTTAGAACTTGTCAATGCAATTTTTCCTTTACACCAATGTGAAACATTTGTTATTTTACCACTTCACCGTCGTTTAATACTTTAGGGAGCGTTAATGAATACCAAACATTTAATGACGTAACCCTTTTGGGATTTGACTATTTAATTTTTTTTACTGTCCATGGAATTAAGGTATGGCGATACTCCACAAATAATACTTAACCAAAGAACTGGGGTTTTAATGTCCCCTTTTTAAGTGGCTCCCTTTAGAGGGGTTTTAAATATAAAACGACAAGTCCTTTTGGCACGTTTTGCCAAGAAAATGAAAAAATATACCCTCATTTAAAGTCATTTCATTGCCGCCTAGCCGCCAACAAACTAAATTTATAAATTTATTGAGGTTTTTTATTTTATTTTTTTTTTTTCTCTTCCCTTTCGTCGGCCTACAATAACGACGACTGGTCATCATAATTTGTGATTCTTCTTTTCGTGCATTTTTTTTTTTTTGGTTATAAAACTGGGAAAAAAATTTACATTTTATTTCTTGTGAATACTAAAAATGCTGTTGTTAACAAAGTTTTAGCTATTTTTGTTTTTGTTCTTCTTTATTCGCTTTTTGGCCGTGTTAAGAGGCATAAAGGGAAATTATGTTAATGCAAAAAGAAAGAAAGAAAAAACAACAACCAACTTTTTTAGAATAATTTTCATTTCAGCGAGTTGGAAGCATAAAGAAACGTCCAATATGGTCGTTGAAAAATAAAAACTTTGTGCATCTATTTTATTAAAGTAATATTCTT
This sequence comes from Musca autumnalis, assembly GCF_047663935.1. Classification (NCBI taxonomy): domain Eukaryota; kingdom Metazoa; phylum Arthropoda; class Insecta; order Diptera; family Muscidae; genus Musca; species Musca autumnalis. The sequence continues at coordinate 164,557 of NW_027411714.1, forward strand.
GGAAAAAATACACGACAGAATTAGAAGCATTTTGTATAGAAGAATTTGTTGAAAAAGTATTTCACGAAGTCTTTCATAGACATGATAATGAAAAGATTTTATTTGTTTTTGCTATTGGGTAATTCTAAAGTTACTTAGGAACCGGCTAATAAAGAGTGCAAGGAAAACTAGGGCAATGGTAAATGCTTGAAGATATATTGGTAGAATTTTTAAGGAAATACTAAATTTGCGACAAGACCATAATTTGGAGCCTAAAATGTTTCAGACAATTTCGTGTTGAATTTTATGTTTGTTGGTGTCACTAAATTGGTAGGACGTAGGTGATGATATATGCCAAGGAACGGTTCTAACCTTTAGCATGGTAACGCCCAGGACATATCTTGGTCTAACTTTTATCTCAAGTAGACACTGACCTCCCCGTGGTGTCACCTGAGAAATGGTATATCATACGGCCAAAATGTGCCTCATCGAAATAATCGTTTTAGACCCCAAATATGTTTGGACGAAATTTGTTTCAGACAATTTGGAGTCGATTTAGCAATGTCCGTCCGTCTGTCTGTCTGGCTGGTGCGCATGATATCTCTCGAACGGATGAACCGATTTGGTCAAAAATTTGGCTTTCGCAATATTTTGTCCAAACTTAGTTTAAGTTCGAAGATGGGTTATATCGGTCCACTTCTTCCGGTACCTCCCACACAAAAGTTCGGAAATGTTCGGAAAATTTTTTCGCACGATAACTCTTGAAGGAATTAATCGATTTGGTCCATACTTTGCACATCGTGAAATTTCAACCAAACTTAGATGATGTTGCAATATGGACTAAATCGATCCACTCCTTCGGGTACCTCCCACACAAAATTTCGGATAAGTTCAGATTAGGACCTGCTCTCGAATCGCTTTGATTTTTGTTGTAGGAACTTGTATTCACTGCCCCCCATACGACGGTACAAGTTTCATCAGGGGAAAGTCCATACTTCCTGAGAAAATAGCCTATAAGTTGCAAAAAAAACCTTATGACACCGTGTGTAGTGGTTGGAGTGCAAGATAACTCTTGGATGGATCAACCGACTAGGTTCAACATTTGGCCTTCGTAATATTTTGTCGAAACATATTTTATTATTTCGAAGATAAGCCATATCGGTCCATTCCTTCAGGTATCTCCCCCACAAAATTTCAAAAATGTTCGGAAAAATTGTTCGTCCGATAACTCATGATGGGAGTGACCGATTTGGTCCATACTTTACACATCCTAATATACCAGATATAGATCAGGTTCGAATATGGACTATATTTGTGCACTCCTTCGGGCACCTATAACCCAAAATTTCTGATAAGTTCACTTTTAAGACCTGTTCTCGAATCACTTTGATTTTTAAGGGGGTGACGTAGGGGATGGAAGATACCAAGGAACGGTCCTGACCGGCTTTAACATATCTTGGTCTCTCTTCCATCTCAAGTGGACACTGACCTCCCCGTAGTGTCACCAGGGGAACTGCCTTTAACAACCGTTAAAGGTAGTGAGCTAACATGTGCCGCACGTTCACCCATAAGAACGTTAAAAACTTGGGTTTAGGCGTCGGGTTAGTAACCCTCCCCTAGAAAAAACAGCCTACTATGAAACAACGAAAGAAAAGAAAAACAAACCCCTCTAAAGTTGACGAACCCCGCAAACGTTTAGTGGACCATGATCTGCGAGTCTGCACCTGGAATGTTTGCACTCTTTATAGAGAAGGTGTAGTTTACGCATTGGCAGACGTACTTGAAAAGTACAAGGCCGACATTACTGCCACACAGGAAATACGGCGGAACGGGAAAGGCGTCACAACAGCACCTAAAGGTGACGCACTGTATTATAGCTGCCATGACACAAAACATGAGTTTGTTTGCGGATTTGTAGTTGGTCGGAGGTTAAAACATCTGGTCCCCAGCTTCACCCCAGTGAATGAAAGATTCGCTGCAATTCGATTAAAAGCAAAATTCTTCAACATCAGCTTTATTTGCGCTCATGCTCCCATTAAAGACAAGGGCGAACAGACCAAAGATATATTTTATGGGCGCTTAGAAGAAACTTTTGATCGCTGCCCTGCCCATAACATTAAAATTATACTAGGCCATTTTAATGCCAAAATTGGAAAGGTACAATTTTGGCATTAAAATATCTTTGGCCCAACAGTCGGGAAATTCAGTCACCACAGTGAAACATCTGACAATGGTATGAGGCTGATAGACTTTGCAGCTGCAAGAAACATGGTAGTTAGCAGTACCAGATTTAAGCATCTCGATATTCATAAGGGCACCTGGCTGTCGCCAGATCAAAGAACAAGTAATCAAATTGATCATGTTGTGGTAGATGGAAGTCATACATCAAGCGTGTTGGATGGACGATCGTTCCGAGGTGCAAAGATAGACTCGGACCACTACCTTGTTGCAACAAAGGTACGTACCAGATTAAACGTAGCAAACAAAGTGCGAACAGACACAACACGGAAGATGGACATCGGTAAGCTGCAATCACAACAGATAGCCACAGCATATTCCACTCAACTTGCCCGATAACATATCAGGACAATGGCAAAACATTGCCCACTCCATGCAAATAGCCGCAAAATAAGTACTTGGATACCAGAGACCTCCACCAAGGAATCCATGGTATGACCAGGAGTGTCGTGCTGCTACCGAAGAGAAAATGCGGCATATAGGGCTACTCTACAATCAGTAGCAACGCGTAGCGCACGAGAGAGGTATCGGGAGAAAAGGAGGCAAAAGAGAGAGAGAGATGGAAAAGCGGGAGTGTGAACAAATCGAGATGTACTGGATACAGAATGAAGTACGAAATTCTACCAAAGAGTGAAACATAAAATTGATGGCTTTGGAACTGGCATATCCTCCTGTAGAGACCAGTAAGGTAATCTGGTAACTGATACAGATAGTGTGCTAAGGATATGGAAAGAGCATTTTTCCAAACTGTTGGTATCCAATAGTAGCGAAGTCGACGAAGATACCACAGATCCAATCCCAGAAGATGGTATTGGATGTATACCACCCGACCAAGATGAGATAAAAACACCAATAAACCGGCTGAAGAATAATAAGGCAACAGGAACTGATGGCCGACCAGCCGAGCAGTTTAAAACCGGAGGCGACCCGCTGACAAGGTGTATGCATCAGCTAGTTAGCTCCATCTGGCAGGAAGAACGCGTACCCGACGATTGGAACCTGAGCATCCTGTGTCCCGTCCATAAGAAAGGAGATAAGACTTTATGCTCCAACTATAGGGGCACAAGTCTTCTCCCTATCGCCTACAATATAGTGTCAGGGATATTGCGCGAATGACTAAAGCCCGTGATCAACGAAATAATTGGACCATACCAGTGCGGTTTTAGATCTGGCAAGTCCTCCATTGACCAGATATTTACCCTGCGGCAAATCCTGGAAAAGACTCAAAAGATGCAGATCGACACCTACTACCTTTTTGTCGATTTTAAAGCAGCCATCGACAGCACGCTACGTTCAAAGTTATTCCAAGCCATGTCTGAATTTGGTATCCCCGTAAAGCTCATTCGGCTTTGTAAAATGACTTTAACTGACACAAGATCTTCAGTTAAAATAGGAGAGAACCTCTCCGAAGAGTTTTGTACCAAAAGAGGTTTCAGGCAAGGAGACAGCCTTTCGTGTGATCTTTTCAACATCCTGCTGAAAAGGTTATACGAGAGGCAAACGTCAAAAAAAATGACACAATTTACACCAATAGCCACATGTTACTTGCTTATGCTGATGACATAGACATCATGGGACGATCAGTAAAAGAAATAACTGATTCCTTTATGAAGGTCGAAAGTGAATCTGCTAAAGTGGGTCTGGCGGTAAACGGCGAAAAGACCAAGTTGATGGTGTCGAGGCGCAATGCGTCCATTGGACCAACTGTTGATGTTGGTACCTATAATTTTGAGGTAGTAAAAGACTTCGTATACCTCGGCACTGCCGTAAACACAACAAACGACATCTGTTGTGAAATGAAAGGAAGAATTGTATTGGCCAACAGAAGCTACTTTGGCTTAAGTAAGCACATCGAAAACAAAGCCACAACTCGTCAAACAAAAATAACACTTTACAAAACACTTATACTACCCGTGCTGATGTATGGTTCCAAAGCCTGGGTACTTGCGCAAGCAGATAAGGCAGTGCTTGGCGTGTTTGAGAGAGAAATTCTTCGAATGATTTACGGACCAATCTGCGTTAACGGTGAATATCGACGTCGTATGAACCATGAGCTATATCTGCTATACAACGACATCAATATAGTAAAACGTATGGAGATCCAGCGATTGCGTTGGCTAGGCCATATAATAAGCAGGAACGATGATGAACCCGCTAAAAAGGGTATAAATTCGAGCCACATGGCGGTTCCCGCAGAATTGGTAGGTCAAAGAATAGATGGCGCAAACAAATGCCTGAAGAGATGACAAAGAGCGGTATTCCAGAATGCGAAGCACTAAACAGAGAGAATTGGAAATCTTTTCTTAGTTCGGGCCAGCTAAGTAAGTAACTAAGTACTTGCATTCGCTGAAAAACCCCCTATGGTACCATATGTAGTGACTGGAGAGCAGGATAACTCTCGAACTGATCAAAATAGGTCCAAAATTTGGTCTTCGTCATGTTTTGTCATAGTTTCCGTTCGAAGATAAACAATACCGGTCCACAAATTCCGGTACTTCCGCCGAATATTAAAAAAATGTCACTTAAATGGTTTGCGAATAAATTCGAGCCACATGGCGGTGCATGCAGAATTGGCTGGCCAAAAAATAGATGGCGCAAACAAGTGGATGAAGAGATGACAAGGCGCGGTATTTCAGAAAGCGAAGCACTAAACAGAGAGAATTGAAGATCTTTTCTTAGTTCAATCTATGGAACAAATGTTCTGTAATGGGCCAGCTAAGTAAGTAAGTACTTGCATTCGCTGTAAAAAACCCCTATGGCACCATATGTAGTGGCTAGAGAGCAGGATAACTCTCAAACTGATTAACCGATTTGGTCCAAAATTTAACTTTCGTCATATTTTGTCATAGTCTCCGTTCGAAGATAGGTCCACAACTTCCGGTACTTCCCCAGAATATTTAAAAAAATGACACTTTAATGGTATGCACGATATCTCTTGAACAAATTTGGTCCAAGCTTTGGATCTCCTATTATTTTGTCCAAGTTTAGTTTAACTTCTAAAATGGTGGTACCTTGGGGTACCTCCCCCCAAAAGTTCAACAGTTGTGTCTATGTACAGTTTAATGTCTGTTCGAAGATCCTTAGGAAATGTATACAGATGCTGTTCGTTGTGGTCCTGCTTACGGTGATATTATATTTTGCGTAGACAAATCCATGCTTCCTGGTCCAAGAGTTATGCGATGGCCCACTGAAGTGACTAGCGGGCGCGATATGTATTGAACAGATATGACCCCAAATATAAGATCCACTTCCATAATGGACAATGTCGGTCTATTCTTTAAAGTACCTCTTCTGCAACACTTTTGAACTTTAATCATAATCCACATGGTACCATATTTAGTACTTTCTAGGTCGAATTTCCAAAAGCCCAGCCTTATCTCACCTCTGCACACCAACTGCAACCCACACCCAAAATTTCACGATTGTAGCTTTAGCGGTTTCGTCTGGGCAATGATATGTCAGTTACTCACCCACTCACTCAGCACTAAGCTCTTTTATATATATAGATGAATTAATCTGGAGGAACTTCTCTAAGAAATGCTTATGATGCTATGAAAGAACACCTAATGGTCTCCTGCAAGAAGACCACTTGATGTTCAAAACAAGAACTGTTGGCCTTTCACAAAATATCTCAATGATTTCTGAATTACGATCTTTTGACATACATATGTCTACTGTCTACCTGTCTACATACATACATATGTATGTATATATGCATGTATGTATCCCTTTTGTTTATAATCCTAATGATTTATGCCACTCGGATGTGTGACCAAATGACCCAAGCATTTTAGATGAAATATTTCCTAACATTTCACAGACCAATTTGATAATTTTCACATATTTGTGAAAATTTATGCAAAAGAAAAAAATGTCTGACATTTATTTATGTCCTGTTTATTGTTGTACTTCATTTAAGGATTAAACCTCCGCCCCCCCTTCCCTTCCCCCCTCAACCAAGCAAACAAAAACCGAAACAAAACACATTTCTGTGGAATTCTTAAGGATTTTCGTCTGTTGCTAACTGACGGGACATATTTTCTTATATTATTTATTTTATTTTTATTTATGTATGTCCATGACATTTTCATTTTTATATACTTTCTCCTTTGTTTTGTGTGTTGTCTTATTGTGATGGGTGTGTAAGTATGTGATGTTGTTGTGGTTGTTCCTGTTGTTGAATTGTTTAAATGTTGTCGTTTTTCATTTCATTTGTCTCCTCTCTCTCTATGGTTTATTGTTATTATTGTTGCTGTTGTTTCTTATTGCCAACCATTCTTGATGTTTTATTTATTATTGTCGGTTTGTCATCGTCATTGGGTTTATGGTCATTTTTCTTCACATCTTGTATTGGCCATGTTAACTGGTTGGTTGGTGGTGTTGGTGTTAGTGTTGGGGTATATGTTCTTGGCATATGTCTTGTTGTCTGTGTTGGTTTATCCTCTTTTGTGTTGAGCAGGATGTCCATAGACTTTGGTGTTAGTGAAAATACATACATATTTATAAAGGAAATATTTTTTTCATGTGTGTGTGTTTTGGATATGCCTTTCTGAGGTGTTTGTGTTTTTGTATTGGTGCCCTTGAAATTTTGTCATTCACCGCTAGTCCTTTTTGTGATATGAATTTATTACCATAACCCCACCCATTGTACAGCTGTTGAGCTTCATTTTAATAGACATTTATTTATTATAAAGATACAGATATCTGTTTGCAAATTCTTTTCCTCTGACAATTTGTCATGTTTGTCTTTATTATGCAAAGCCTTTGAGACAATCTGTCAATATTAAAGATGGAATGGCGGATAATGAGAACATTGTGATCTTCATAAAGGGAAAAAATAAACTAAAACTTAGTGCTTATGGGAAGACCACGAAGGAGTGTAAAATGTATTCTTATAGAAGCTAGATACTTACTTACTTACTTAGCTGGCCCATTATAGAACATTTGTTCCATAGACCGAACTAAGAAAAGATCTCCATTCCTCTCTGTTTTTCGCTTGACTTTTTGGAATACCGCGCCTTGTCATCCCTTCATCTATTTGGTTGCTCCATCTATTCTTTGGCCTGCCGATTCTGCGTGCACCGCGATGTGGCATGTATTCATACGCCTTTTTAGCGGGTTCATCATCGCTCATCCTTAAGATATGACCTAACCAACACAATCGTTGCATCTCGATACGTTTAACTATATTCATGTCTTTGTATAGCTGATATATGTAGCTCTTGGTTCATACGATGTCGATATTCACCGTCAACGCAGATTGGTCCGTAGATCTTTCGAAGAATTTTCCTCTCAAATTATCTGCTTGGGCAAGTACCCATGCTTCGGAGCCATACATTAGAACGGGTAGTATCAGCGTTTTGTATAGTGTTATTATACCCTACACCACTATGTGGTAAGGGGTATTATGTGTTAGTGCATTTGTATGTAACATACAAAAGGAAGCGAGATAGATTTATGCATGTCCGTCCGTTCGCAACATACAGGTCGCATTTGTTGACCGATTTCGCTGAAAATTGGGGAATACCATTTAGTTTAATACCATTTAATACCATTTTAGCCGTTGGAAGATCAAGTTCGAAGATGGGCTATATCGGTCCAAGTTTTGGTATAGCCCCCATATAACGGTACCTCCCGATTTAAGGTATTTTATGGATCTTAGCCGCATTTGTTGCCCAAACCAGCTAAAATTTTACATTTGAGGTTCCCAATGGCTGCGAAATTGCTCCACTAAAAATTGTCAAGATAGGTCCACGGTTCGGTATAGTCCCCATATAACGATACCTCCCGATTTAAGGTATTTTATGGATCTTAGCCACATTTTTTGCCCAAACTATCTGAAATTTTACATTTGAGGTTCTCAATGGCCGCGAAATTGCTCCACTAAAAATTGTCTAGATAGATCCACGGTTCGGTATAGTCTCCATATAACGATACCTCCCGACTTAAGGTATTTTAGGGATCTTAGCCACATTTTTGCTTTAACTAGCTGAAATTTTACATATGTGGTTCCCAGTGGCCACGAAATTTCGCCACTTAAAATTGTTAAGATAGGTCCATGTTTACATATTTCGACTGGTGTAGGGTATTACATAGTCGGCCCCGCCCGACTTTGGTCTTTTCCTACTGGTTATACCCTCCACCATATGGAGGGTATAATTAAATTTGTCATTCCGTTTGTAACACATCGAAATATTCGTCGGAGACCCTATAAAGTATATATATTATTGATCAGCATAAAATTCTATGTCGATTTGACCATGTCCGTCTGTCCGTCCGTCCGTCCGTCCGTCAGTCCGTCCGTCTGTCTGTTGAAATCAAGATACAGCTCGCAATTTTAAAGATAGAGAGTCAAAAATTGGTACAGAAGTTTTTATTACTTGCAGGATGGTTGGTATTGAAAATGGGATATATCGGTCCACGTTTTGATATAGCCCCCATAGAACGGTACCTCCCGATTTTCGGTATTTTTAAGGTTTTAGCTTCATTATCCTACTAAAATGGCTGAAATTTGGTACAAAGTCTTCCTTCGGGGTATAAAACTTTCCCCCAGAATTTGGTCGGTATCGGTCCACACCTTCATATAACCCCCATAGAACGGTACCTTCCGATTTTCGGTATTTTTAAGGTTTTAGCTTCATTATCCTACCAAAATGGCTGAAATTTGGTACGTAGTCTTCTTTAGGAGTATAAAACTTTGCCCCAGAATTTTGTCGGTATCGGTCCACAACTTCATATAGCCCCCATAGAACGGTACCTCCCGATTTTCGGTATTTTGAACGTTGTGGCCTCAATATTCCACCGAAAAGGCTGAAATTTGGTACGTAGTCTTCTTTAGGGGTACACAACTTTGCCCCAGAATTTTGTAGGTATCGGTCCACAACTTCATATAGCCCCCATAGAATGGTACCTTCCGATTTTCGGTATTTTGAAGGTTTTAGCTTCATTATCCTACCAAAATGGTTGAAATTTGGAACTTAGTATACGTTGATGGTATAAAACTTTCCCCCAGAACTTTGTCGGTATCGGTCCATGCCTTCATATAGCCCCCATAGAACGGTACCTCCCGATTTTCGGTATTTTGAACGTTGTGCCCTCAATATTCCACCGAAATGGCTGAAATTTGGTATTTAGACTTCGTTGGGGGTATTCAAACATCCCCTTTAAATTTGTCTGCACAGGTCCACGCTTTCATATTGTCCCATTTCTGACTAAAATTCATCGGTATAGGTCCACGTTTCGATATAGCCCCCATAGAACGGTACCTCCCGATTTTCGTAATACTGAAGATTGTGACGTCAATATCCAACCGAAATGGCTGAAATTCGTTATTTTGTCTTCCAAGAGTTATAAAATATTCCAGAAGAGTATTATCAGTATAGGTCCACGTCTTCCTTTATCCCCATAGAAGCGTACTTCTTTATTTTCTGTTTTTTTTAAGTTTTAGTCACATTCTTACCGAAATATAGGAAATTTCGTATTTCGTATGTCTTCCTTGAGCCTAAAAACTTTCCGTCTGAAATTTTTCGGTATAGATCGACGTTTTGAAATAGCCCCCATAGAATGGTGCCTCACAATGTTTTACCGAAATTGCTGAATTTTAGTATTAAGTCTTCTTCATAGACGAAAGGAAACTAATTATTCCATTTTACTTCAATACAACTTGTGGTGGAGGGTATAACAAGTTCGGCCCGGCCGAACTTAACGCCGTTCTTACTTGTTTTTGTTTGACGAGATGTGGCTTTGTTTTTAAATTGCTTACTTAAACCATAGTAGCATCTGTTGGCCAATACAATTCTTCTTCTTATTTCACAGCTGATGTTGTTTGTTGTGTTTATGGCAGTGCCGAGGTAGACGAAGCCTTTAACTACCTCAAAATTATAGGTACCAACTTCCACAGTTGGTCCGAGTTCTATGAACGCTTTGCGCGTCGACACAACCAATTTGGTCTTTTCGCCGTTTACCGCCAGACCCACTTTCGCAGATTCTGCTTCGACCTTCCTAAAGGTATAAGTTACTTCCTTTACTGATCGTCCCATGATGTCTATGTCATCAGCATAAGCAAGTAACATGTGGCTATTGGTGTAAATTGTGCCATTTCTTTTGACATTTGCATCTCGTATTACCTTTTCCAGCAAAATGTTGAATAGGTCACACGAAAGGCTGCCTCCTTGTCTGAAACCTCTTTTGGTACTGAACTGTTCGGAGAGGTTCTTTCCAATTTTAACTGAGGATCTGTTAAAGTCATCTTATAAAGCCGGATGAGCTTTGCGGGGATACCAAAATTCAGACATTGCAAAGGTGATATGTGTCGACCTGCATATCTTGGGTCGTCTCCAGGATTTGCCGCAGGGTAAATATCTGGTCAATGGTGGACTTGCCAGGTCTAAAGCCACATTGGTATGGTCCAATTATCTCGTTGACCATTGGCTTTAGTCGTTCGCACAATATCCCTGACACTATCTTATAGGCAATAGGGAGAAGACTTTGAGCATACAGTCTTATCTCCTTTCTTGCGGTATACATTCTATACCATCTTCTGGGATTGGATCTGTGGTCAGGGGTGCCAAGTTGGTGGTTTTTCCGCTACTTGTGCTGATTTTTGACGTACAAAAACCACTGTTTTAGCAGGAATATCAACTGTTTTAAGGTAAAAATAGCTACAGACCTATGGTGCGTATGTGGCTGTAGCGATTTTTACCTCGGAACAGTTGGAATCCCTGTCTGTGGTATAATCGTCTTCGCTACTATTGGATACCAGCAGATTGGAGAAATGTTCCTTCCATATCCTGAGCACGCTATCTGTATCTGTTACCAGATTACCTTGCTGGTCTCTACAGGAGGATGTGCCTGTACCAAAGCCACCTGTTTGATGTTTCACTCTTTGGTAGAATTTTCGGACTTCTTTCTGGCTCCTGTACATCTCGATATTTTCCATTTCTTTCTTTTTCTTGCGGAAAAGACGTTTCTCTTCTCTCCTTTTCTCCCGATATGTCTCTCGTGCGCTGCGCGTTGCTACTGATTGTAAAGTAGCTCTATATGCCGCATTTTTCTCTTCGGTAGCAGCACGGCACTCCCGGTCATACCATGAATTCCTTTGTGGAGGTCTCTGGTATCCAAGTATGGATTTTGCGGCTGTTTGCATGGTGTGGACAATATTTTGCCATTGTGTTGTTATGTTTTCGGAACAAGGAGTGCTCTCATTAAGCAATTGGACTAATGAGTGGAATATGCAGTGGCTATCTGTTGTGTTTGCAGCCTATCGATGTCCAACTTCCGCGTTGTGTCTGTTCGTGCTTTATTTACAACGTTTAGACGGGTACGTACCTTTGCTGCAACAAGATAGTGGTCCGAATCAATTTTTGTGCCTCGGAACGATCATACATCCAACACGCTCGATAAATGTCTTCCATCTATCACAACATGATCAATTTGATTACTTGTTTTTGATCTGGAGACAGCCAGGTGCCCTTATGAATATCGAGATGCTTAAATCTGGTGCTGCTAACTACCAATGTTTCTTGCAGCTGCAAAGTCTATCGGCCTCATACCATTGTCAGATGTTTCACTGTGGAGACTGAAATTCCCGGCTGTTGGGCCAAAGATATTCTCCTTTCCAATTTTGACATTAAAACCGCATAGAATAATTTTAATGTCATGGGCAGGGCAACGGTCATATGTTTCTTCTAAGCGCTCGTAAACTATATCTTTGGTCTGTTCGTCCTTTTCTTCAGTGGGAGCATGAGCGCAAATAAAGCTGATGTTGAAAAATTTAGCTTTTATTCGAATTGCAGCAAGTCTTTCATTCACTGGGGTGAAGCTGGATACCAGATGTTTTAGTCTCCGACTAACTACGAATCCACAACCAAACTCATGCTTTACGTCATGACAGCTATAATACAGTACGTCACCTTTAGGTGTTGTTGTGACGCCTTTCCCAATCCATCGTATGTCCTGTATGGCAGTAATATCGGCCTTGTACTATTCAAGTACGTCTGCCAATGCGAAGACTGCACCTTCTCTATAAAGAGTGCGAACATTCCAGGTGCAGATTCGCAGATCATGGTCCTTAAAACGTTTGCGGGGTTCGTCAACTTTAGAGGGGTTTGTTTTTCTTTGCTTTCGTTTTTTCTTAGTAGGCTGTTTTTTCTAGGGGATGATACTAACCCGACGCTCATACCCAATTTTTAACGTTCTTATGGGTGAACGCCGGCACATGTTAGCTCACTACCTTTAACGGGTGTTAAAGGCAGTTCCCCAGGTGACACCACGGGGATGTCAGTGTCCACTTGAGATGAAAGAGGGACCAAGATAAATCTGGGCTTTGTCATGTTAAAACCGGTCAGGACCGTTCCTGGGTATCTTCCATCCCCTACTTCACCCAGCCAGATAGGTAAATCTGTTTCTCATTATCAAATTCTTCTCCTGGTTGACCAATCAATCTCATGAGACTTCTTATTGAGTCCACATTTATTGCTCTGTTTGGTAGCTCAAAAATATTCTTTAAAAAATCCACGTTTACTGTTGTGATGGTTACTCAAAAAATATTCTTTAAAAAATTCACGTTTATTGCTGTGATGGTAGCTCAAAAAATATTCTTTAAAAAATCAACGTTTGGTAGCTCAAAAATATTCTTTAAAAAATCCACGTTCATTGCTGTGCTGGTGCCTTAAAAATATCCACGTTAATTCGTAAAAAATCCACGTTTATTGCTGCGATCGTCTCTCAAAAATATTGTTTAAAAAATCCGCTTGTATTGTCCATGTGATGGTCCTTCAAAAATATCATTAAAAAATCCACGTTTATTGCTGCAATGAGTATGATTCCAATTAAATTGCCTTGAAGTACTCCTCTTCTAGAGGCATGCTGTTTTCCAGGCTCTAGATGGACCCTCTTGGGATTACCAAACATTTTATAAAAATATGTCAACAAACGTTTACTTTAAAAGTAATTGCAGTCCATTGCATTTTTGTTGTAGTTTTACGCATATTTATTGCACATTTGCTCCTGCTTTTGTTGAATGACAATTAAATTGCAATTAAGAATTCCAATTAGAAGACAATAACAAACAATAGACCAACAATTAAATTTTTATAAATAACAAAACAAATTCTAATTCGAAGTGAATGCATGTCTACTGAGTTTGTTGATTGTGTCGTTGTTGTGCCAAAGCAGAATACCGAAAATAACTTTTAATTAAATTAAAATAAATATAAACAACAATGACAGGTTAATCTCTACAAAAAATAAAATAAAATTACCCATTGTCTCCGTTTGGCCATTAGCATTTTTCTCTTAATTAGTGTCATGTAAAAAATAAATGTGTCTATTCAGTTTTATCTTTACTTTTTAATGGAAATTTTTCTATTTTGGCAACATATTTAATATTGCAATATTAGCTATGCAAACAGTCAAACTCAATTATAAGGAACTGTAATAGTTAGATATAAGAAAGCTACTAGGTTTTTACAAGGCATGGTCGAAAGAAAAGGGCTTACAGTCATTTCTCTCTTAGCAGATAAATGAAAACTAAAGAAAAGCTACCAAATTCGATTGTGCTAAGAAATAAATTTTTCAGTTTGATTGCTTTTATATAGCTTTTATGTATAGTTCCGAAATTGTAAAAATGTCCGCAAATTTTGTGTTTTCTTCCTTTAATCTTATTGATGGAACACATTACCGTAGTTTTCTATTAGTTGTCATTATTTTTACCATAGGTCTACTGTGAATAATGCCATTTTAAAAGTAATCTCATAATAATACTGCATATTATTGCCTTGGCTTAGGTTTTATTAACTTTGCGATATGCAAAGCGATAGTGGGAAATGTTAGCATTATTCCATGCATGCTTAGTGGGAGAACTATAGGTTATTAGTAGAGATTGGAAATGGGCAAATACCCAAATGGTAAATAATCATTAAAATGGGTAAATTGGGTACAAATGGGTAAATACCCAGGTATTATACCGGGTAGAATCCCATATGTAGTTATAAGGTTTTTTTGAAATTTATTTTTTCAAATAACATGGATGAATAAATATTTTTTCAATCAACGTGGATTAAAAAAATCAATACTAAAATTCTCCCAAAAATAGTTTCTCATTTTTAGGGATCCGGATTAAAAAAATAATTTTTAATTTTAAACTTAGATTTTTTAAAAATTGATGTTTCCATAAACTATTTTTTACAAAAAACTTGGATTTTTTTAAAAATTAGTTTATGGAAAACGCAGATTTCTTATAAATATTTTTTTCAAAAAACTTAGATTTTTTAAAAATTAATTTTTCCATAAACGCAAATTTCTTACAAATATATTTTTTTTGCTATAAACATGGGTTTTGGAAATTAATTTTTCAGAAAACATGGACTTTATTTAAAAATAAATTTTTCCATAAAGAAAATTTCTTACAAATATTTATTTCAAAAAACGTGAATTTTTTAAAATTGAATTTTCAAAAAACGTGGATTTTTTTAAAAATTAATTTTTAAAAAAAAACGTGGATTATTAAAAATAAATCCTTCAAATTTTTTAAAAATTTATGTTTCAAAAAAAGTGGATGTTTTAAAAAATAATTTTTCAAAAGTGGATTTTTTAAAAATAAATTTTTCCATAAACGCGACTTACAAATATTTAAAAAAAAAACGTGGATTTTTTAGAAATTAATTTTTCAAAAAGTGGATTTTTTAAAAATAAATTTTTCCATAAACAAAAATTTCTTAAAAATATTTTTTTTTCAAAAAACGTGGATTTTTTTAAAAATTAATTTTTCAAAAAACGTGGATTTTTTTTAAAAATTAATTTTTCAAAAAACGTGGATTTTTAAAAATAAATTTTTCAAAAAATTGGATGTTTTAAAAATTTATGTTTCAAAAGTGGATTTTTTAAAAATAAATTTTCAATAAACGCGACTTTCTTACAAATATTTTTTTTTTCAAAAAAAAAACGTGGATTTTTTAGAAATTAATTTTTCAAAAAGTGGATTTTTTAAAAATAAATTTTTCCATAAACGAAAATTACAAATATATTTTCAAAAAACGTGAATTTTTTAAAATTAAATTTTCAAAAAACGTGGATTTTTTTAAAAATTTATTTTTCAAAAAACGTGGATTTTTAAAAATTAAGTTTTCAAAAAACTTGTATTTTTAAAAATAAATTTTTCAAAAAAGTGGATGTTTTAAAAAACAATATTTCAAAAGTGGATTTTTTAAAAATAAATTTTTCCATAAACGCGACTTTCTTACAATTTTTTTTCAAAAAAAAACCTTGATTTTTTTAGAAACTAATTTTTCAAAAAGTGGATTTTTTTAAAAATTAATTTATAAAAAAGTGGATTTTTTAAAAATAAATTTTTCCATAAACGCGAATTTTTTACAAATATTTTTTTCCAAAAAATGTGGATTTTTTTTTAAATAAATGTTTCCATAAATGTGATTTTCTTACAAATATTTTTCTAATTTAATTTTACCATAAACGCGAATTTTTTACCAATTTTTTTTTCAAAAATGTGAATTTTTTAAAAATTAATATTTCAAAAGGCTTGGATTTTAAAAAGTATTTTTTTCACAAAAAGTGAATTTTTTTAAAATCAACTTTTCAAAAAACGTGGATTTTTTTCAAAAAGCGTGGAGTTTAAAAAAAACCTGTATTTTTTAAATAATAATTTTTCAAAAGACTTGTATTTTTTTAAATCTAATTTTTCAAAAAACGTAAATTCTTTTAAATCAACTTTTCAAAAAACGTGGATTTTTTAAAAAAACAATTTTTCAAAAAACATGCTTCTTTAATCTATTTCTCAAAAACGTGAATTTATTAAAAACGACTTTTCAAAAAGCGTGGATTTTTCTAAAAAGGACCTTTTTACAAAAAGTGTTTTTTAAAAATGCTTTTTTAAAAATAACGTGGATTTTTTAAAAAGCACTTAAAAAAAAAAACTTTGATTTTTTAAAAAGTAACTTTTACAAAAACTTGAATTTTTAAAATTAAATGTTTCAAAAAACTTGGATTTTTTAAAATTCAATTTGTTCAAAAACTTGGATTTTATAAAAAGATTTTTTTTTAAAAAATACGTGGATTTTTTAAACAGCTATTTAAAAAAAAACGCATATTTTCTAAAATCAACTTTTCAAAAACCGAGGATTTTTTTTAAAACAACTTTTCCAAAAAGGTAGATTTTTAAAAATTAATTTAAAAACGAAAACGTGGATTTTTTAAAATGTAATTTTTCAAAAAACATGGATATTTAAAAATCAATTTTTCAAAAAACGTGGATTTTTAAAAAGAAAAATTTTTAATAAGTTGTTTTTCAAAAAATTGGTTTTTTAAAAAAACCTGGATTGTTTAAAAGCAATTTCTAAAAAACGTGGATTTGTTTTAAAAACAATTTTTTAGAGCATTTTTTCAAAAACATGATTTTTAAGGTATTTTTCAAAACAAGTGGATTTTTTAAAAATAGCTTTTCAGAAATCGTGGATTTTTTAAAATCAACTTTTCAAAAAACGTGGAGTTTTTAAAAAGTTAATTTTTTTCTGCTGATGTATCGGTGTCATGACGAAGCATCCTGTTGAAGTCCTCAGGACGCCATTCTGGCAAGTTTGAATATTGTTCCATTGCATAGCGCTGATATTTGCATACCAGACTAACGCCGCATAGCTTACCACGATCCGACGTATTACATTATAAGTGGCTAACCAAGTTTTTTGTCAACTCAGAACTTGGGGCTGCCGGTCAGCGACTTGAGGACCTTGTTCCTACTTTTGATCTAGTCGCATGTCTGTAGCTTGCGTGGACGACTTAAACATGCTGCGAAAGATACATCCAGTAGTTAATGGTCGGAATCAGGATTCCATTGACCAATATGTTTCGGAGGAGTACCTCATTCCAGCTATTCTGGTGAAGAAAAGTCTTGCAGAGGATTTATCGGCGGATATTTTCGTGAGATGACCTAATCCTTTTCACATTTTGTTGTTGCGAGTAATGTTTAGATTCTGGGGTTGACTCTTTTCCTACAGAGACAGATATCCCATCAGACTGTTACTTTACTCGGTTCTTGATTGAAGCCATCATTTTTGGTTTGTAAAGATTGTACTACTCGCGGTGGTGCCAGTTAGGAAAATAAAAATGCCTTAGTTGCAGGCTTCTGTGGTATCGTTGGTACGGGACAAGATGACGGCATTTCTCCCCAGACAACTTTAGAGTGTGTGGACCCCATATATGCCACGTAAGTCGATCTTCTTCAACGTTCCATAATGACACGAAAAATCTGTCAATTCAAATGTTATGCAAACAACCGATATCCGTTCTTATCCTGAATATTCATTCCTTATGTCCCTACCAGGAAGTATTATAGTTCAAATGCACTGTCATTTTAATAGATTCCTGCAGGAAGATGTTTCCCTATTGGGTTTTTATACCCTCAGCATTTATGCTAACTTTCATATGGACAAAATGTGCCTCATCGAAATAATGGTTTTAGACCCAACTATGATTGAACGAAATCTGTTTCAGACAATTTGGAGTCGATTTAGAAATGTGTGTTCGTCTATCTGTCTGTCTGTAACCCTCGAACGGACTTACCAATTTGGTCCAAAATTAGGCTTTCGTAAAATGTTGTCCAAACTTAGTTTAAGTTTGAAAATGAACCATATCGGTCCACTCCTTCGGGTACCATCCCCACAAAACCTCACGATTTTTCGAAAAATTATGCGCACAATAACTCTCGAAGGGACTTACGGATTTGGTCCATACTTTACACATCGTAATATGTTTACCAGACATAGATTAAGTTCGAAATTGTGTGTGGGGGTACCCAGAGGTGTGAACTGATAAGAACTTCGGGTACCCCCACACATAATTTCGGAAAAGTTCAGTTTAAGACCATCTCTCAAATCGTTTCGATTTTTGTTGTAATAACATGTATTTGCTGCCCTTATTACGACCGGAAAATTTTTTCAGAGGCTATTCCGTACCTGAGGGAATAGACCGAAAGGTGTAAAAAACCCTATAACCAAGTGTAGTGGCTGCAGCGCACGACAACTCTCAAACCCCTTTCCCACAAAAGTTTAAAATTGATCTCGAAGACTGTAACCGAGTTGGCCCATACTTTTGCTTAAAAAAGCCCTACAGCATCATGTGTAGTGGCTGGTCCACCCATTCCGGTATTTCCAACTCAAAAGTGCGAAAAATTTCACTAAAATGGTACTAACGATTATCTTGAAATTATATCCAAATTTAGTTTAACTTTGAAAATGGCCCATATCGGTATTCTCCTTAGGGCATGGGAGCCTACTTATATAAGTGGTCAAAAAATAACTACCTATTTCGAGCGACATGCCCTTGTTAAAATTATGGGTTAATAGGGGGTTTTATAATGAGTATTTCTGCTGGATCGCATATCCTTTGTAAATTCGCAGATCCATTGTAAATTTTTTACCGATTCTACTACATTTGGTCCAGTTTACAGAGATAATATATTTTTCGTGGGCAAGTCCATGCTTGCTGACATAGAAGTAAAAAGAAAATTAGTTATACGGTGACAAACTGAAATGACTGGAGTACGGGCTATCTATCGAAAAGACATTACTCCCAAAATTAAATCCACCTTCACAATGGACTATGTCGATCCATTCTTTCTGGTACCTCATCCGCAATACTTTTCAGCTTTAATCCAAATATATTTTTTGTCATACGTCCAAAAATGACTATAAAATCTGGAAACCCCCCTTAGACATAATTATTTGTGAAAGGGATTTTGGTTGCGATTTCGGTATTCGATATTGTCAATAGATGTAAGTTTCAATTCACACAGGCTGAGGGTATTTTTCTGTCGACCAAGCTGACTGATACTTTCTTATATGTTCCGAAAGAACTTTGTATATCAATTCCATTTCATAGCTTCAATGTTAGCACTAAACGACCAAGTTTCTATCCTGAGAACTATCTGCAGATTATACAAGGTGGCGCAAAAGTAATTCTCCTATCAGAAAATGCTATAAATTTTGCGATTGGCCCCTAATTCAGTTCTGTTCTGACATTTGTGTAGTAAACACATGCGAAATACACGTTAATAAACAATGTTACGCTAAACTGCTCCAGAACGCGGAATATTGGTGACTATTTATTTAACCAATAATCGGTCGGTGACTTTGGCACAACGTTAATTTCATCGCAGATCGCCTGATTTGACCGCTCTAGACTTCTTTTTGTGGGGATTTTTGAAGTCGCGGCTTTATGTCAACAAACCTCAGACTCTTTCAGCTCCTAAAGACAATATCCGTCAAGGATGTGAGGACCTATCGCCGGAAGTTTTGGCCAAAGTGATGCAAAATGCCATAAAAAGGGCTCAAATGACAATAAACTGTGGCGGCGGCCATTTATCTGACTTCATATTCTCGACTTGATGAAAAAAATTAAAATACCAAATAAAAATAATCCACAAGAAGAATCAAGGTTTTTAATATTTTTTTAAATTAAATTACAGCCAAAAAAACATCGGTGGTTTACTTTTGCGCCACCTTGTAGTAATCCTTTTGAAACCCTGTAGTTTTCCTCAATAATTACATGATATATGGTCTTCTCCATTAAACACAGTTACATTTATCTTCTGTAGTGACGTGTGCTTAGTAAAAGGTTTCCCGGTACTCAAACTTAAAATAAGTTTGGAAAAAATATTCCGAAAGCCCATTGGACCAAGTCGGTTAATCCGTTCGAAAGTTATCGTGCGTTCCAGCCAGCCAGACAGACATTACTAAATCGACTCCATATTGTCTGAAACGGATTTTTAAGCAATATTTTTCATTTAAGATCAGACCAAGAAACGTGGATTTTTTAAAGAATATTTTTTTCAGTTAACCACCGACCATGAAATGTAAATTTTTTAGAGAATATTTTTTCATCAGTCAAAGAAAAGAGGATTTTTTAAAGAATTTTTTTTCCTTTAACATCAGACCAAGAAACGTGGATTTTTTAAAGAATATTTTTTTCATTTAACATCATACCAAGAAACGTGGATTTTTTAAGGAATATTTTTTCATTTAAGATCAGACCAAGAAACGTGGATTTTTTAAAGAATATTTTTTTCATTTAACATCAAACCAAGAAACGTGGATTCTTTTAAGAATATTTTTTCATTTAACATCAAACCAAAAACGTGGATTTTTTAAAGAATATTTTTTTCATTTAACATTAATCCAGGGAACGTGGACTTTTTAAAGAGTATTTTTTCATTTAACATCAATCCAAGAAACGTGGATTTTTTAAAGAGTATTTTTTCATTTAACATCAATCCAAGAAACGTGGATTTTTTAAAGAATATTTTTTTCATTTAACATCGTCATTCATTCAAGATTAGTGCGCTGGAAGTTCAAGATAACATTTGTTTTTAATTACACGAAAATTATTCTTAAATGATCCGCGAATAATATTCTAAAAAATAACACGGTTACAAGTCTAATTATCCAAAAAACATCTTAAATAAACAATTTAGCTATTTTTTTAAAGGACCCTCTAAGAGTTCAGAAAATTTACTTTTCGATTGTTGGCAATTTTGTTTTCATTTGAAAATGTCGTCTGCAGGCAGTTCTGCCTTTCAATGTGGTTGCCGAGTTAAAATTGCCCACTTTGAGAAAACAAGGCAACCGCAGCAACAACAACAGGAAAAAGTGGTAGTCTTGAACAGCAAAAAAGGGGCTATTTATTTCCATTCGTTTTGATTGTAAATCTGGCCTTACCACAACGAAATGAAAACTGCCACAAAAAGATGGAATAACAACAACAAACAAATGAATTAAGACAGCGAAAAGAGGTGGTGGTGGTGGAAGCAGCAGCATCAGAAACTCCCTCCATACCACACTGCTTGGCACACAACTCAGCGTAAAAGAGTTAACAGCCAAATCGACTGGCTTATGCAGTAACATTCCAATTGCCAACAAGGCGATTTTTTTTCTTCTTACTTCTTATGAAGCGATTTTAGACTCACTACGATGAGGTGGATTCAGTTGAAGGGGAGGCATGTGGGAGTTAACAGAAATACAAAGCAAAAAGTAACAAGCAGTACAATCGGTTCCATTGGCAAATGTAATAAGGGCATATGTATGTGTGTTGTTGGCTGTGTGTGTTCATGTGAACATGCAACTTCCAAACAATGGCATAAAACAATAAAAGCAACGACGATTACAACGACAACAACATAAACTCCAGATTTCTGATTTCAATTTCCCATTCGAAGGTTGTTGAACTGATTTTACAACAACGACAATGACGACGTTGCAAAGCTTGCTTTCTTGTTGGCTGGCATCGTCAGCATTTTGGTGTTTTGTTTTGCAGGCATCTTCCATGCACAGAGCCGTTCACACACACACACACGCGTACAGAGATTCACCGAGTTAAATAGGGGAGATGTATGCCATAAAAGACTTTTGCCCCAATAAATGCTTAACAATCTTCAACTCATCTTCCCTGCCATTGTCGTCATAGCCAGCCAGCATCGCATCACCAGCGGCAGTAGCAACATCATCATCATCAGCAACGACCAGTAAAGCTAGTCAAACCGCCTGCCCACCCTGTAGCTACATAGTCGAATTACTTAGACAGGCAAATATTCATTGAATGCATTGCCAATCTCTTTAACTGGAATCCAGTTGAAGTTTGCTGACGTTAGTCGTCCATCTTTGCCCCCCAAGTCATTGGTGCACGCTCCTTGGACGATGCTCTGAGCACATGTTATGTAAAATTACATTTTGGTTGTTACTTTTCCATTTAGTGGGAAGCTTAATGTAAAGAAACTGGAATGCCTTGGCGGCCTTTTATCTGTTTCAGGCGAACTCAAAGTAGAAAAAAACTTGCCAAAAACTGGTTACATAAACTTTATGGCCATCACGCCATTAAGATGTTATGGCCATTGGAGCTGAAAATACTTCGATATGTCCTTGGAAAGATAATGGATCCAAAAATATTCGTGGAACAAATCCACGTTTCTTGGTTTGATGTTAAAGGAAAAAATATTCTTTAAAAAATCCACGTTTCTTGGTGGTGAAAAAATATTCTTTAAAAAATCCACGTTTCTTGGTGGTGAAAAAATATTCTTTAAAAAATCCACGTTTCTTGGTGGTGAAAAAATATTCTTTAAAAAATCCACGTTTCTTGGTGGTGAAAAAATATTCTTTAAAAAATCCACGTTTCTTGGTGGTGAAAAAATATTCTTTAAAAAATCCACGTTTCTTGGTGGTGAAAAAATATTCTTTAAAAAATCCACGTTTCTTGGTGGTGAAAAAATATTCTTTAAAAAATCCACGTTTCTTGGTGGTGAAAAAATATTCTTTAAAAAATCCACGTTTCTTGGTGGTGAAAAAATATTCTTTAAAAAATCCACGTTTCTTGGTGGTGAAAAAATATTCTTTAAAAAATCCACGTTTCTTGGTGGTGAAAAAATATTCTTTAAAAAATCCACGTTTCTTGGTGGTGAAAAAATATTCTTTAAAAAATCCACATTTCTTGGTGGTGAAAAAATATTCTTTAAAAAATCCACGTTTCTTGGTGGTGAAAAAATATTCTTTAAAAAATCCACGTTTCTTGGTGGTGAAAAAATATTCTTTAAAAAATCCACGTTTCTTGGTGGTGAAAAAATATTCTTTAAAAAATCCACGTTTCTTGGTGGTGAAAAAATATTCTTTAAAAAATCCACGTTTCTTGGTGGTGAAAAAAAATATTCTTTAAAAAATCCACGTTTCTTGGTGGTGAAAAAAAATATTCTTTAAAAAATCCACGTTTCTTGGTGGTGAAAAAAATATTCTTTAAAAAATCCACGTTTCTTGGTGGTGAAAAAATATTCTTTAAAAAATCCACGTTTCTTGGTGGTGAAAAAATATTCTTTAAAAAATCCACGTTTCTTGGTGGTGAAAAAATATTCTTTAAAAAATCCACGTTTCTTGGTGGTGAAAAAATATTCTTTAAAAAATCCACGTTTCTTGGTGGTGAAAAAATATTCTTTAAAAAATCCACGTTTCTTGGTGGTGAAAAAATATTCTTTAAAAAATCCACGTTTCTTGGTGGTGAAAAAATATTCTTTGAAAAATCCACGTTTCTTTGGTGGTGAAAAAAATATTCTTTAAAAAATCCACGTTTCTTGGTGGTGAAAAAATATTCTTTAAAAAATCCACGTTTCTTGGTGGTGAAAAAATATCCTTTAAAAAATCCACGTTTCTTGGTTTTATGTTAAATTAAAAAATATTCTTTAAAAAAATCCAGGTCTTGTGGTCTGATTTTAAATGAAAAAAAAAAAATCTTTATAAATCCGGTTTTTGTGGTCTGATGTTATATGAAAAAATAGTTTTTTTTAAAAAATCCACATTTTGTGGTCTGATGTTGGATGAATTAATTAATTTAGAAAGTCTGAACTGTAACATAACTGCCACTCACACTTTGGTTGCTATTATATTTTGTGTGTGTGTATTTGGCACACGCACGCACACTCACACACAAACATTCATCATGTAATGCACATTTCGCAAAAAAACGCATCTTTGATTTTATTGTGACTTTTTACGCGTCTTTGCCATTTTCATTTCTGTTCCACTTCAAACAGGCCACCACCCTGAACCAGGCAACCACGATAGGCCAACAGCACCACCACCCAACGTACAACCATACGCCCTATGCTACCAATCTGTTTTGTTCATTTGAAATACGTGAGCATTACGCATTTTTCACTTGAGTAAGGCTTTTATGATTTCGCCGACATTCCGCTCTATACATCACAGACAGCCAAACACACACACACTCACACCCATCTACATTATAATGTTTGGATCGTTTGTAAAACGTTCTTAAAAGGCTTTTGACTTTTATTGTGATGTTCTGTGCTGATTGTGCGATGTGAGTGCGAGTAATGCAAGTTTGGGTTAATATAACCGCAACAAAAGCAAGAAGATGAAATAACAAAAAGAAAATACTGTGGGGAAATGAAATACTGCTCCTGCAATGTTGTCATCAACATAATCATCGTCGTCGTCATAATATTTATATGGGGATTTTTTTCTCTGTTTTTAAACAGAAAAAGTCAATATTTTAGAAGTAGAGTTGAAGAAGAAAGTTATAACTAACATCGTTTAGTATGATGAGTTATGTTCTGCCCGGGTTTGAGCACACAATAAAACAATTACACTGCTCAACAAAATTGAAAAAGTTGAATGTTTCAGACGAAGATGCAGTTGTTTCTAGATGAAATCGGCGAGTTGTTTTCAAATCCGGTCCCGGTTTTTCTCCATCAGCTCTTGTTTTTGAGATATAGCTCCAAATCGGTTTTTACGAGTTTAACCCAGACTTTCGTTATTTTCGGATACAAACAAATATTTTTTTGTGGGTTTTTCGACATTAATATTTTAAGGAGATGTTGTACGCTCGATACAAATCGTTTTCGAAATAGTTATGGTGAGTATATATCAAAAAATATAGAAAATATACGACGGACCTTGTAAAAATTGCTTATTTTAAGTACTTCAAGCGGTAACTACGTCATCGGGGGAAGTCATAGGATCTTCATATGGCAATGCGGATATGGTTAGGGTGTCTACTATATAGTCCAGTATTCAAATATATAATATAAAGTTCATAGCGCCCATGATTCGGCCATAACCTAAAAATTATCATATCGATTTGGAGCTATATCTCAAAAACAAGAGCTGATGGAGAAAAACCGGGACCGGATTTGAAAATAACTCGCCGATTTCATCTAGAAACAACTGCAACTTCGGTTGAAACAAAAGTCCTGTTGACCAGTGTTATCTTTTAGTGATGTGTTTGAGAATTATGTGTATGTATGTAAGTTTTTTTGCAATCGAAATTTCATACTCTTCATTATGTGCCAATGCTTAGCATTATCGCATTCCCTCCAAGAAACATCCGATAATTCTCGAACGATTAGGGCCAATCTTTGTACAGACCAATATTAATTCCGATACATGTTTGAACAAGGACCGTGTCGTATTATAAAAATGAGCCAAATCTTTCCAATCTAATTCAGATTCACTATGGATAAAAATTTTGAAGTTAAGTCTACTTTTTCTTTTAGATACTTCGGTACCTCAGGTACCTCATCAGTTTTAGTCATATTTTCCAACTAAAAAACGAAAGAGAAAAGTTCGATGACAGAGAAGCCGCAGCTTTCCTTTTTCACTTGAAAAAATCATAGGTCATTATCCTCGACTCCAACTAGAAATTAATAAAAATTAATATTAAAGTAAGTGAGCAAAGGCAATAGTCGGGACGGGTCCGACTATGTGATATCCTACACCACTACCCCTGTGCATCAACCCCGATATCTACTTGGTACTGATTGAAAGCTTTGCTGGTCTTCTTGAATAACATTTTACAAGTCATTTATAGACCAAATAGTAGCAGAGGTATTTTTCATTAAAGTAAAAAACTTCAATATATTAAACTTGTGATACCTTAGTGCCTTTTGCAATAACTCTGATATTTTACCATAATTTGAAGCTCAGATGGTTTAGTTTCATTATCAGGCTCTCTCTTGGAATATGTCCAAAAGAAGCAAAAATATCTGACATGGAAATAAAATTAAATCGTGACAGGGATGCTCACGGCGGTAGCACCCAAGCAGGTACTGCATCGACTACATCCTGTTGTGCTAATGCACCGTTAAAACCTTCGTTTTCTCATGAAGATGGTTCACTGGTGTCATGAGGTTGCAGTCCTCAGGTCGGAATTCTGGCAGGTTTCAATATTCTTAGAGGTCAACAAGGTTTCTTTATCAGCACCCCAAATGCTGACGGCAAGCGACTTGAGGACCTTGTTCCTACTTCTCGTCTTATAGCTGTGGCTTGCGCGGACGACTTAAATATGCTATAGTTTTGGGGGTAGATAGTGGTCGAAATCTTCAGTACACCATCGACCAATATGTTCAGTGGGAGCTTCATTTCAGCCGTCCAAGTGGTGAACAATGTGGCAGTGGATTAAGCGGCGGATATTTCCATATTCCTCAGAAGAAAGAACTGCACTAGGTCAGCTATGTAGACATTTATCATCGACGATAGGGTCAGATGCCACATACATTACGATAGAGGTCGTCTGCAGGGTATGAAATTTCAGAAAGCTAAAAGTTAAACAGTTCCGGAGATACCGCCCCGCCTTGGGGAACTGCCTGTTTAACTCTACGGGTTTTGGACTTCTTGTTTCTGAATTCCACAAACGACTGTCGTCCGCACATACAGTTGATGATCTAACGTTTCAAACAAGCCTGGAGAGTAGTCTTCTCTATATCCTCGAACAGCTTGGCATGGTTGGTTGACGGTATCGAAGGTCTTCGATAGGTCAAGTGCCACCATAACTGTTTTTTCGCACGGCCTGTTCTGGTTCAGTCCTCTACTGATATGTGTGGACATGGCGTCTAATGCTGTTGTGGTTCTGTACATTTTCCGGAATCCATATTGATGTTGGGCAACCGGAAAACAGTTTCTCATCCCAGCAAAATAAATTGGAAGCAGTGCAATGTAGACTACTTCTATCACGGCATGTTTTGATGCAGTTCAAACAGAGTCATGAAAAAGGCACTCCATTCCTCACATTTTAACCGCTTTTGGATGCAATCCAAAGAATCACATCCATTTGTAGTTAAAATGCAGTGCCAAGGGTCAGTTAAAATGCAGTGCCAAAGGGTTAGTTAAAATGCAGTGCTATGGAGTGCATCTTTCAGTAGTCACGCTCTTGTAAAAATCATGAGTGAAAATGCATAATTGGATGCACTTCCAGATTACTTGTACATATAATTTAACGGCATCTTTGGAGGCAAACATTTTGCTGGGATCGTGAGGAGGAGTAGTGTCTCTAGAATCTTTACTACTGGCGACAGGAGTGAAATCGGCGTGTACGATTCACCTATGCTGGCATCCTTAACAGGCTTTAGTAGCGGGACCAACATACCAACGCTTCTGGTACAATATGGGTGGCGAACGATAGGTTGAGGCCACTTGTTAAATACTCAACTCCAGGTCCATCCAGTTGGTTCAGCATTACCATTTTGGGCCCAACGATTTGAATGACTTCGCGTTTCGGATGACATCTGCAACATCGCTCATCGTAAATTTTGGCGGTAGGTACCTCCTCGGCTGCCAGGGCTCTTCTTGTTCGGCGTAGCACACTCCTCGACTTGTGTTAATCGGGTTGCTGATACTCGTCTTGTATTAGTCGTGTCGATGATAGTCGGTTTGTAGCAGTTGACTTGATGATAATCTGCTTGTAGTAGTTGGGTCGGTGATACTCGGCTTGGTGATAGTCCGACAACACCAAGCAAGATACTCGGCTTGGTTTAGTCGAATTGATGATACTCCACTTGTAGTAGTCGGTTTGATGATATTCAGCTTCGTGTAGTCGGGCCTTCGTCTCGTTGGGCCTTTCAGATCAAGTAGAGAGGATTGTGCGAAGCTTGAACGGAATGAGTCGCGGGAGCGAATGAATCGCAGGACCAAGGCTCTGGTTTCGTACAAGCTATTCCGACTGCGGACACTACCACAAGTAAACATTGCACTGTGGTTCCGCCCGTGGACAAAAATCGAAAAATTTATATCGACAAATTTGATTGCGATTGAAATAAATATTCTCTAAACACGTTAAATTTTTATTATCCAGTATTATTTTTGCCAATTTAGGGCGTTGAGGTACATGGTAACCCTTTGTCTCTCAACACCCTCTCTCATCGACAAACTGACAATTGCAGCAAGGAAAATTGCCTAATGTAAATAGGGACGTACGTTTATATGGGAGCTATACCTAAACTTGGACCTATATAATTGTTCCACAAACATCCCAGATGGGACAAGGGAGACTTCATATCAATGAGTGCACCCCGATTCATATTGGCACAATGACGAGTACGAATGGCGTGTCTTAAGACACCACTTGTAGAGAAGTTTTACATGGCTGAAATACTCAGGAAATGTCGCCAACATTACTGAGATGTATTTTGCCACCGTTGAAAATTGTTTGATGTTGCGTGGCCGGAGAATCGAACCCACGACCTTCAGGGTGCAAGGCGGGTGTGCATACCATTGCACCACGATGACACCCAAACTTGGACCTATATTGAACATTTTTTGCAAGGATGTATGGTCAGGTATGGTACGGTCCGAAGTCAAAATACAAAATTACAGCCAACTCGGTTAGCAAATCAGGCTAAAATCGTCAAAATACCGAATATAAAAAGGTACGTTTATATGAGAGCTATAACTAAACGTGGACCTATATTGAACATTTCTTGCAAGGTGGTATGTTGTTCCTTCAGAACACAAAATGCAAAATTACAGCCAAATCGATTGGAAAATTTGGTTAAAATCGTCAACATATAAAAAATCGGGCGGTACCTTTATATGGGGGCTGCACCCAAATGTGGACCTACATCCATTAAAATTGTTTCTCTCTCTTTCTGGGCTCGCTATAAAACTATGTTTAAAGGGCGTTAGCTCGATTAGAACTATTTTTGGCACTCCTTTCCATACAAGTGGGCCCACTGTGCATTGCTAGTACTCGGTGTAACTCTAGCAATATACCTATACTGCTGTTAAAAACCGAAACACTTATTGGGCAATATGAAGCCATTCAGAGTAATTTTCTCACACCCATTAATTTTCTAGCCAGAAGAATTATATGACCCATGAAAAATAAATCATATGTTTGTAATCGGGACCAGAACTTCCTTAGCTGGCCCATTACAGAACATTTATCCCATAGACCGAACTAAGAAAAGATCTCCAATTATCTCTGCTTATTGCTTCGCTTTTTAAATAACCGCGCCTTGTCATCTCTTCATCCACTTGTTTGCGACATCTATTCTTTGGCCTGGCAATTCTGCGTGCACCGCCATGTGGCTCGAATTTATACACCTTTTTAGCGGGTTCATCATCGCTCATTCTTATTATATGGCCTAGCCAACGCAATCGCTGCATCTATATTGATGTCGTTGTATAGCAGATACAGCTCGTGGTTCATACGACGTCGATATTCACCGTCAACGCAGATCGGTCCGTAGATCTTTCGAAGAATTTTTCTCTCAAACACGCCAAGCACTACCTTATCTGCTTGCGCAAGTACCAAGGCTTCGGAACCATACATCAGCAGTGTTTTGTAAAGCGTAATTGTGTTTGACGAGATGTGGCTTTGTTTTAAAAGTGCTTACTTAAGCCAAAGTAGCATCTGTTGGCCAATACAACTCTTCTTTTTATTTCACAACTGATGTCGTTTGCTGTGTTTAAGGCGGCGCCGAGGTATACGAAGTCTTTTACTACCTCAAAATTATAGGAATAAACTTCAACAGTTGATCCGATCTCAATGGACGCATTGCGCGTCGACACCATCAGTTTGGTCTTCTTGCCGTTTACCGCCAGACCCACTTTAGAAGATTGTCATTCTGCCTTCATAAAGTTATCGGTTACTTCTTTTACTGATCGTCCCATGATGTCTATATCATCAGCATAAGAAAGTAACATGCGGCTATTGGTGTAGATTGTGCCACTTCTTTTGACCTTTGCCTCTCGTATAACCTTTTCTAGCAGGATGTTGAACAGATCACACGAAAGGCTGTCTCCTTGCCTGAAACCTCTTTTGGTACAAAACTCTTCGTAGAGGTTCTTTCCTATGAGTTTTGCGGGGATACCAAATTCAGACATGGCTTCGAATACCTTTGAACGTAGCGGGCTGTCGAAGGCTGTTTTATAATCGACAAAAAGGTGGTAGGTGTCGATCTGCATCTCTTGGGTCTTCACCAGGATTTGCCGCAGGGTAAATATCTGGTCAATGGTGGACTTGCCAGGTCTAAAGCCGCATTGGTATGTCCCAACTATATCGTTGACTATGGGCTTTAGTCGTTCGCACAATATCCCTGACACTATCTTGTAGGCGATAGGGAGAAGACTTATGCCCCTATAGTTGGAGCATAATGTCTTATCTCCTTTCTTATGAACGGGACACAGGATGCTCGGGGCCACAACAGACCTTGAATTGCGAAATGTTTCAACATTCGCATGGGAAGTACCCAGAGAAGTCATCCGAATATACTTCGTTGGCACGTAATGCACATTTCGAAGAAAGGGTTTTGACCAAGTCAAAACCTTTATCCTCTGTGCAGTCAGTGTGCCATCCTAGGATATAAGCCTCATTTTGAGCCGGCAGATACTCCCAGGTATTTAGCTTTTGTTTTGAACTGGGATCGTTCCAGTTTCTGCTAAGCAAATTTCTGAATAGCAAAAATCCTTCTTCGTTTAAAGTTCAGAATAGACTATTTATGGTAGTATCCCACAAGAAAGGTGATAATTTCCCACCGCCCGCTCCCTTGCCAACTTTGTACATTATTATTACATCATGGAGCACGCAACGTATGCACCTATTTCTTAGCATATGGTTTATACAGTCCCTCAGTTTAACTGGTTAACCTGAAAAAGAGTCTAAAGATTTGATCAGCGTTTCAGTAACGACTCACAAGAGTGCTGTATAATGTGTCTTCATGATACTGATGGAATATCCCACAATTATAATTGATTCGATTTAAATTAATTTATAAAAACGGAATTAAACTTATATGGGATTCGGAGCGTATAACTACTGAAATAATGTATACGCTCGCACGAACATCGTTTATATAACTACTGTCATATTATATACACCCACACGAAAAACGTTTAAAGGACCAAATAAGTTATTTCACATATCAACGAATGTAATCAGATTCTATATTTTGGACTCGACTTTAAATCGGAAATCCCATTTTAACGTGGAGTCCGAACGGCGTGTCTAACGGCATCAGTTGTAGAGAAGTTCAGGTCAAGTTCGAAGATGGGGGTATATCGGTCCACGTTTTGGTATAGCCCTCATATAACATTACCGCCCCTTAAATCGGGCATTTTGGAGTCTATCCAAATTTTCAGACAGAATTAGTTATAATTTGTCATGTAGGGTTCCTAGAGGTCATAAAACGTATGTACTAAAAAGTGTGGACAAAGATTCACCTGATGGCATTTTTAGCAATTTTCAGACCGAATTTGGCATTTGGGGCTCCTAGTATTTACCAAACATTGTAACCATAGGTCCAGGTTTTGGTATAGCCCCCAAATAATGTTTTTAGCCACATTTTCAGACCGAATTAGCTATAATTTGGGTTCCTAAAGTTTATGAAACTTCTCCACCAAAAGTTTTGGAATGGCCGTCTTATGACGGTACCTCCCGACGGTATTTCCACGTTAATAGGTACATTTGAACATCGCATATTTTTTTAATTTGGCATTTGGGTTTTCTAGTTGTCGGTACCACCATATAACGGTACCACCTGAGTTGAGATATTTCTACGTTTCCAGGTATTTGAAAATCATTGTCTATATTTGCGGCCTATATTCGCTGTAATTTGGCATTTTTGATTCTGAGTAGTGCAAGCCCACGGTGTTGGGTAACCCCCTTGAATAAAAGTTAACGGTACCTCCCGATTTCAGGTACTTTTAATTTTTTAGAAGACCACATTAGCTAAAATTTAGTGTTTGGGGTTCCCAATTGCTCAAAAACTTCTCCATCTAAAATTGTGGGCTTTTGTACCTTTATAACATTTTTGTTCAGAATATTTCATCTGATAGGGAATAAAACCATATTTTTAATTTAATATCTCGTTGGACTCGAGCTTAATAACCGATGATTTTTTTCAAGTGGAAAAGGATATCCGAAGATTCGAACCCACACAACCACCATTGTGTGACCGGTTTCGCCGTTGGTAGCGGCTCATCATATTAGCTGTGAAGTAGTTTCTCTGCCATCGAACTTTTTCTCTTTCAAATCCAATTTGTTTTTACAGTGGTGGATATTTGTCCACTCAATCTGTATGCTTTCCATGACAAACGGCTGGCGCAGCCTTTGGAAGTTATGAGTTTTGGCTCTGAACGCTAACACGCCGTGATATCACTTTTTTTCATATGTCTTTCAAGGAATTTTTTAATTGTTGTCTTCATAAATTGTACCCATGTTTCACCTATTCGCTTCGATTTATTGTCCCGAAGAACTTTCTTCCACCGAAGAAACTTTTAGAAAAGAGTTTATTCCCAGCATTACCCCATTAAAGTGTGCTCCTCCTTTCTTTTTTAACCCTTCAATTTGTTTACAATTTCTTAAGTTAATGCACCCTATTTGGCCTTATTTTGTCACCTTATATTGACAAAAAAATACGTGTGCTGTAAGCTAAACTGTAAACAAATTTTTTCTATTAAATGTTTTGTATATTCCCCTTCAAAAACATGTTCTCTTTAAAAAATTCCCTATTTTGTTTTTGAATTAAAAAAAGAAAAAACCTGTAGTGACTGTATTGTCTGTGACGCAGTTGTTAGCCAGACTCAACCCTTTTCACTGCAAAAAGGTATCCATAGTCATCATCTTCATTTCTAACTTCATCACAGTTAGGGCGACACTGGCATCTGTTGATGACATGAGGATTGACTCCCTTCGAAATTACCATATCACCACTATTGCAGTTGAGAGAGACTTCCTCAGACTTAGGTGATGGTGCAGCTAACTCCGGAATACTTGTTAGCGGATTTTTGGTGTAAGTCATGAATATCATTATGCGTTTTTTTTCTGCAACGAAATGAAAATGTAGTTTCATCATCATAGTCAGCTGAATGAAGAGCTCGCTTCATCATCATCGTCCGTAACTGAAATACGGTGTGTGAATGACATTTAGTAAGTTTATTTCGCAGTTTTTTTGTTTAAAGAATATTTGACAGGTCAAAGCTGGAATGTTGTGAGTAAACGAGAACAAAAATTCGTTAAAAATTTATATTAAACTGACAACAGGTATATGTATATTAGGGTTATGACGTTTTGACCTTTGTTCTCAAAAATGATTTACTGTAGCAAGAATGAATGAACGTGCTAATAGCGTTTATTCTATATAGGTATTAAGCAAGTAAAAAAGTATCAGTCGGCGTTGTCCACAAAGTTATACCCTCAGCCTATGTCAATTGAAACATTCTTTCCTTTCTTTCTTACTTTCTTTGAAAAAATATGCTTTAAAAAATCCACATTTTGTGGTCTTATGTTGGCTGGTTAAAATATTTAAAACCAGTAAGGAAAGGATCAAAGTCGGACGGGGCCGACTATATGATACCCTACACCACTGTGAATATGTAAAATATAAATCGGAGCTATATCCAGATCTTAACCGATTTTGATATAATTTAGCACATTTATTTCCAGACCGAATTCAGTCACACATTCCAAATATCATTGAAATCGGACTTATATATCGTGTTTGGAGCAGAAAATACACGAAATCGGCCGAAAATATATATGGGTGCTATATCCAAATCTGAACCGATTTCGATATAATTTAGCACATTTATTTCTAGACTGAATTTAGTCACACATTTCAAATTTCATCGAAATCGGAAATATATAGCGTGTTTGGTACAGAAAATACGTGAAATCGGCCGAAAATATATGTATATGGGTGCTATATCCAAATCTGAACCGATTTCTATATAATTTGGCACATTTATTTCTTGACTGAATTCGGTCCCACATTCCAAATTTCATCGAAATCGGAAAAATATAGCGTGTTTGGTACATAAAATACGTGAAATCGGCCGAAAATATATATGGGAGCTATATCCAAATCGGAACCGATTTCGATATAATTTGGCACACTTATTTCTAGACCGAATTCAGTCAAACATTCCAAATTTCATCAAAATCGGACGTATATAGCGTGTTTGGTGCAGCAAATACATGAAATCGGGCGAACATATATATGGGAGCTATATCCAAATCTGAACCGATTTCGATATAATTTGGCTCATTTATTTCTAGACTGAATTCAGTCACACGATTTCGATATAATTTGGCACACTTATTTCTAGACCGAATTCAGTCAAACATTCCAAATTTCATCAAAATCGGACGTATATAGCGTGTTTGGTGCAGCAAATACATGAAATCGGGCGAACATATATATGGGAGCTATATCCAAATCTGAACCGATTTCGATATAATTTGGCTCATTTATTTCTAGACTGAATTCAGTCACACATTCCAAATTTCATCGAAATCGGACATATATAGCGTGTGTGGTACAGGAAATACGTGAAATCGGCCGAAAATATATATGGGAGCTATATCCAATTCCGGACCGATTTTAAAATAATTTTGCACACTTATTTGTAGACAAAATTCAGTCACACATTCAATGTTTCATCGAAATTGGAGGTATATAACGTGTTTGGTGCAGCAAATACGTGAAATCGGGCGAAAATATATATGGGAGCTATATCCAAATCTGAACCGATTTTCACCAAAAGCAATAGCGTTCTTCCTATGGCTAAAAAAGTTGTAGTCCCCAATTTTCAGCTGAATCGGACAAAAAATGCGACTTGTATGTTGCGAACAAAAATACATGGACAGACGGACAGACAGACAGACAGACGGACGGACACGCATAAATCGACTCAGAAAGTTATTATATGTATATCCCCAAAAGGAACTGTGGGTCCATTACGTTTCCTTTTGTATGTTACATACAAATGCACAAAGACATAACACCCCTTACCACTGTGCGGTGTAGGGTATAAAAATGTTGGATGGAAAAAATATTCTTTAAAAAATCCACGTTTTGAAGTCTAATGTTGGATGGTTAAAATATTAAAAAAAATCACTTTGTGTGGTCTTATGTTGGATGGAAAAAATATTCTTTCAAAAATACAAGTTTTGTGGTCTGATATTGGATAAAAAAAACTTTCTTTAAAAACCCACGTTTTGTGGTCGGATGTTGGATAAAAAAAATTATTAATATAAGAACTTTAATTCCATTTAAATATTGACAAAAAAAAATAATTTAAGAAATTAAGTTACAGTGGTTTATTTATAAATGCACTAAAAACTAGGAAATCATTTTTCTGTTAGCCTCAATAAGTACATTCTTCCTCATGATGAAATCTCTCAAATAAAACGCTTGCTCTTTGTTATCATTTAATTTTGTCACTATTTATACCGTCATACGGGCAAAATGTGCCAATATTTGGTTTTAGACCCCAAGTATATTTGGACAAAATGTGTTTCAGACAATTTGGAGTTGATTTAGCCATGTCCGTCCGTCTGTCTGTCTATTTGTCAGCCTGGAGCGCACAATAACTCTCGAACGGATTAACCAATTCGGTCCAAAATTTGGCTTTCCTAATATTTTGTCCAAACTTAGTTTAAGTTCGAAGAAAATTTGTGCGCACGATAACTCTTGAAGGGAATAACCGATTTGGTCCATACTTTTTACATCGTGAAATTTACTCCTCCTTCGGGTACCTCCCACACAAAATTTTGAAAAAGTTCAGTTTAGGACCTGTTCTCGAATCGCTTTGATTTTTATTGTAAGAACTTGTATTCACTGCCCCCCATAGGACGGTACAAGTTTCATTGGTGAAACATGATGAGGAAAACCTGCGTTGCTGAGAGCATTGATTCAAGCTTCACCTTATTGAAAGCCACCTCTATATCAAGGAAGGCCGCCACCGTGAAGTCTGAATTTTCCATATGCTTCTCAATATGCCCGACCACCTCATGCAGGACAGTCTCCACTGATTTGCCCTTAGTGTAGGCATGTTGTGATTTGCTGATGATATTGGGGTTTAGTTGTGTTCTAATTTCAAGATCCAGTAACTTTCTAATGTTTTCAGAAGAAAGGAAGAAAGACTAATTGGTCTGTAGTCTTTTGGCAAAGTATGACTTGGCTTCCCCGCTTTGGGGATGTAAGTCAGAGCTTCGAATTTACCCCAATCCGTTCTCCTGGGATTTCTATGAGTGTTCTGTATTGCCCCAAGTATAGAAATTTGAAATAGTTTCATCTCGTGATCCGATAAGAAGCACTTTTCTGATACTTTCCAGTTCTCTACAACGGAGTCGTCCATGTTGGTCAGGGTTATTTTCTATTTTGAAACGTGGGAGTGTTACCCCTATTACAAATTCTTAAATTATTTTTTAAAATAAAATTGAAAAAGTACTCACCTCTGGCATTTGTGTCACTGCTTCCCCAGTGAAAGTGGTGGGCATTGGCATCACATCCATGGACGACCCAGCCTATGCTCCCTAGTTCATCCACTAGATCCTGAGTGACCTTGCCTGTCGGTTCGGGGTCTTCATAAGGCAGGTAAATCGAAGACAAAACTAAGGGTTTGCTCCGACCTTCTTCCATCCGTACCGTGGTTATATCACCTCTACTGTAATTGGAAAGAAGGATTAGGTTAAGATTCTTTTTAGCAACTATACATGTCCTCACCTTGTCCCCATTCGAGGCCGCGAAAACAGTATAGTTCTTGCCACTAAGCCCACTCACATTATTTTTATATAAATAAGGTTCCTGGACTAGGGCGATATCGATGTCTTGAGTCGAGAGGTTTTTCAGTAGTTCAGCAGCAGCAGCTTTGCAATGATGCAGGTTTATCTGCACAAAGCTAAGCTTTTGCCGCTTCCTACCTACTGGTGCTTTGGTGAGATTCGGAAACATAATCGTCCTAGTCCAAAGTTCAGCACCCCTCCTCGACTCCTTAGAAATTCCTCCCCTGACTTGTCAACGAATTTTATGACCAGTCCGTCGTTTTTCTTAAAGGAACTGAGAATCCTCCAATTTCCCATATGAAGACCGTCATTCTGCTTCTCAACCAACTTCAGTATTCGTCCTAACTCCATTGAAGGAATAGGGACCCATACTGAGGTTATCATCCCACATGGTATCTCAGACAAAGGTACAACCGCCAGATTGCTACCTTCCCAAAGAGAGGCAATGTCATTAACAGTTTTGACAAGGAAAGGAAGGAAGGAGCTTGGATTCTGCAAAACACTAGTTTCCGCGTTGTTCCTAATCGCCTTTGTGGGCGAGCAGGAAGTTTGCAGAGCACTAGATTTCGCCTTATCCTCAATCGCCTTTACAGATGAGCATGTCGTCTGCAGAGCATTTAGTTCCGCGGTATCCTTACTCACCTTTCTGGACGTACAAGACTTCAGAGAGGAAGCACTTGATGCAGAGGCTTTAACCTCTTCAGAGGCTTTAACCTCTGCAGAGCATTTAGTTCCGCGGTATCCTTACTCACCTTTCTAGAGGCTTTAACCTCTTCAATAGTGATCCCCTCACTAGCCTTCCTCGTCACCTCGTCACGATGCCGACGGATAGACCGGCTGTGTCAACGTAGACTTCTTCGCTGAAGTAGGTAGTTCCTCGGATGACCTCATTCTCTTCACAACCACTGGTTGTGATTTTGGATCGGTCGACCGAGGTCCACTTTCCTTGGAGGAAGCCAATCCCGTCACTGACCCATCACTTTTCCTCCCGCCGGTGTTACCACTTGTGTCGGATGGTATCTTCTGTTTAATCAGCCGACTCACCTCCATCACCCTTTGTTGGGGTTTAGAAGTTGGGCCAGCTACAGAATCAGTCGATATCTTTCCAGAGGATTTGGACCCCTTCTTCTTCCTTTTTGGCTTCTTCTCAGGGGGGTGTCCTTATCAGAGCTGAAGTCTCCTCCCATCGTCACCTATTTGGTGGTTTCGATGGGGGTTACTCCCACTCTTGACGTAGGGATTTCACTGACACGCACTTCCCTTTTTGGTACGTGAGGGTATTCTCTTTCAAATTTCCTCACGTACTTGAGGTTAGACCGTATCATTTGAAATTCCCTTACGCTGATGGTATTGGAGTCCTTATTTGCATACCGATTGCAATAATTAGTTGCCCTTCGGTATGATGTTCTGTCTCTTGTTTCCTTAGCTTTAGCAGAAGTGGAGGTCTGTGGATTCAGCAAATCGTCAATCTTTTCGACAGGTTAGTCGCTCGCGCCGCTCTCCTCCTCTACTGGTTTTTGCCTAAGAAGCAGAGGTTTGTCGGAATTGTCCGACACCAAAGCATCACCGGATGGGGGGTAGGAAATGGATCACTGTCGCGTCCATATCTTCCTCCTCCTCAGTCAGCGATAACTTTTCCTAAATTTTATCCGGGATGCTTTCCTCCTTGAGTGTCAAGTGGACGTTTTCCTTAATTAAATTGAGGAGTACAAGGCTCTGTCTGTTCAAACTGTCGTTAATATGGTCCAGTTCCGGAGCGTCGTCCCCGACCATATTTCCAGCCCGATTTGTAGCAGAGTTAGAGCTGCTGGCCGTAACGATAGGGGAATCGTTGTCAATGTCCATATTAGTAATTGTCAGGGAGGAGGTTCGTAATGAGGAGTTTGCACTTGTGTGTGTGAAGACTGAGGGTGCCAAGGCATCCACACCTACATCAGTCGAAGGTTCATTTTGAGGTTTTCGTTTTTTTTTTCTTTTTTGTTTAAATTTCGAATGTCCATGAGATATTGAGTTGTGGAGGAGCTGAGGTCTACCGCGGCATAGCCTCCTTACCACGGCAAGGGCATGACAATTACTCGTTGAGACGCCCAGGTATCAACGAGGCTCCGTTCAAATACAGTTGGTGCCCTAACTGCAAACCTTGAGAACACCGATGGGCACGTTGTCGCTTAACACCCCGGTGTTAGGGAATCTCAACAATTTTTTTTATTTTATAGGAGATCACTACCAAATATGTGTCACACATTCCAGAGATACACTGTGGGTGTTCAGTGCACTGTATTGGTTTGTGACAGTAGAGGTGGATAACCTTTGGTCGGTCACAACCCCCCGATCAACATTATAAGAAGCTGAGTGGAACATTGTGACGTCTAGCTCCCGCATCGCGCCCAGATCGTTATCCCGGGCGGGGGATTATCGGATAACTTACTGAAAAATATATTGTTAATAACCGAAGTTAAAAGCATTTTAATTTTCAAAATTGAACGAATTGTAGCCAAATCGGGAAAAGGTATATATCCAAATCTGAACCGATATGGACAAAAGTTGATATTTGTCATTCCTGTGCCCTCATAAGTACTTGTGCAAAAATTCATCAACCTAGGTCAACGCTTTCTATTTTTGTCCACTTTTGTATGGAAGTGGCAACACTGTGCGAAAAAAGGTGTAGATTTGAACTAAACAGACATCAAAGCAAGTGAAATAAAAAAAACTCATCAAAATATGATACGAGGTTGTAAAAAAGTCATAACCCTAATGTAAATAAAAAAATATCTGTAGTCCGCCATGTTAAGCTAAGAGGATGGGAAGTCGAGTTTCTTTTTTTTGTGCTCCTATCTACCATATAATTGTACAGCAAATAGTTACGTCCTTCCTTTTTGCATGGATTACATGTTTCACCCGGTACACATCTGGGCGGTCAATCTGCCATTCAGTCAGTTAGTGAGTCAGTATGCAGATTTTATGTAACATCATGTATTCTTGACTCCAACAACACACACACACCCCGACACATGTGGCTGTGACAAGGCGTAGTAAAATTGAAGTAATTTATTTCGAATCACATCCAGGTGAGTGATTTTTTCGCTGTTCCTGGCACATCATGTCCTTCCTTTTGTGTATAGCGACGGTGGCGGCACCATAGCCTAAAGATGAGAATAAACAAGACATTTTTTTAACAAAAAAAAAACGTCATCATGATCATGTCAAATGACCCAGAAAAGGAGGGCGATTCCTTTATTTGTCTTGTAATTCAACACCTGGCATGGATATGACGATGATGCCTCTTGGCGGCGGAAACTGTCACGGCTAGTGTTCCGTCATGAGAAAAATTTTTAATTTTCCGTTGCAATGAATTTTGTTTCCGTATTAAAGTCTGCAAGTCTTTTTTCGTTATCTTTTTTTTAATGGAATTTAAATGATTCGTCCTAGTAGCTGTTGGAAATAAGGAAACTGTTTCCAGCCATCCCTGCAAATAAGGAGGAAGTCGTGAAATGCAATTTTGATTTAGAGAAGATGACGATAACTTATTGCCAAAATTTGTCTAACTCAAATATTTGGTTTTGAAGTATTTCAATTTGTCTTGCTCACATAATTTATTTGCCATTTTTTCGCAATATTTCCATTTATTTTTGCTACGCCTTATTTACATCCTGTGCATACATTGTCGGCGTCGTGCGTCTGTGTGTGTTCGTGCGTGTGTAATGTTACAATGTTTTTTCTCATTTTTCGGCAAAACGTTTTACGCAAATATTTTTATGGAAAAATTCGTTATTTATTATTTTCATATTTTGGAAATTACAGCATGTCTGTGTACTTTATTTGCTCTCATTTATAATGATTATGATGAACGATAGTGTATTTTAGCTACATGTACTTGGGCACAGTGGGGAATAAAATCAATGAACGAAATTTGTGTTGGAAGTTTCTGCAGAATATTTTTTCCAGTCCCAAAACATATAGATTTTCAAGCACATTGGGCTTTTATCTCTCCAAACAAACGGTTTCAGTAAATCTTCCCTCACTGGGTTCTTTGTCAAAGATTTTATTTTCTATTTCTGGGTGATGGTCGTGGTCTCGTGTAGGCAAAAATCGATTTTAATCAAACCCGGAGTTGAAGCGTGTGATTAGTATCCCACACTTCCCCAGCCAGGGCTGACAATCTTAGTGCAATGCTGGAGTTCAAGGTCATAATTCTTTTCATTCAAACTTTTTGTGGAATGAAGAGAAATGTGACTGAACCATAGGTTATCCACGCAGCGGTCTCCCCAATTAGAGATTATCTAACACCGGGATGTTAGGCGACCACTTCTTCATCTTGGTTCCAGGCTTCCAGTTAGGGCACGGATGGTATTAGAATCGAGCCTCGTTGATAACTGGCGCCTAAACGAATTCTACTGATAGTAGTGGATGGCTATGAAATGACCGTTCTCAATTCCCCCATTTACAAATTGTTCTATGGGTGATACGAAATAATAATAAACAAGTAAAATAAGTATCAGAGTGATATACCCTCAGTCTGTGTGAATTGAATCTACCATCTATGGAGAGATCCCTAACAATTTTATATAAAAGTGGTATTCAGAATTTGTTGGCCCTTTTAGGACGTTTGAACTTTGAACTTGCAGACGAAAGTATCGAAACTTCTATGGTTTTTATTCCCTCAGCATTTATGTTAACGATGGTATATTAAACAGATACCCCCTAATTTTTTTCCATTTGACCCAAAAACCTTACACATGTATGCAATTTTATGACGATCGCTTAAGGTTAACCCGTGCCACCCGGGCGATCTTTGTTGCCATAGTAATTTGTATGGGACCAAAGGTGAATTTTCCCGAAAATTCTCTAAAACCCAGATTTATGGTCAAATCGATGAAAATTTTTACCAATTCATTGTTGTGGCTAAAAAACGAATCCTACAAAAAATTGTGAAAATCGGATCAGATTTTGAAATATTTGGACTATATCGGTCAACTCCTTCGGGTACCTCCCACTCAAAATTTCGTAAAAGTGCAGTTTAAGACCTCCTCTCGAATAGCTTTGATTTTTTTTGTTGTAGCAGCTTGTATTCGCTGCCCTCATTACAACGGTACAAGTTTTTTCAGGGGCAACTCCATGCTTCTTGAGAAAATGGTCCGAAAGCTGTAAAAACCCGTTATGGCATCCCCTGTAATGGATGCAGAGCACGTTAAATCTCGAAAGGATAAACCGATTCCGTTCAAAATTTGGCAGTCGTAATAATTTACGCATACTTACGTCAAGTTCCATGACCTTCCTCATAAAATTACGAAAAAGTGCAGTTTAGGACCTCCTTTCGAATCGTTTTCATTTGTCCTGCAACAGGTTGCACTCGAGGCCCTTATTACGATGGTACAAGTCTTTTGAGTGGCAAGTATATACTTATTGAGAAAATTACCCGAAAACTCTAAAAATCCTAAGGCCAGCGGTAGTTGCTGGTGCGCACAACTACTCTCGATCCGAATACTGCGTTGTTCCACACTTTTCATATCGTAAAAATTCTTCCAAGATTAGATGAAATTTTAATGTGGTGCTTATAGGTTCACTCCTTCCAGTACCTCCCTCACAAAAATTCGAAAATTGGTACTCGCGATATTTTATAAACGGAGCAACCGATTTGGTCCAATCTTTGAATCTGGAAGAAGTTTGTCCAAACTTAGTTTATGTTCAAAAGTGGGCCCTATCGGGCCACTCCTTATGTGAGGTTAAGGGTCTGTTCAAAGGATCCTTTGGAAACTTTTACCGAAGTTACTCCTTGTGGCCCTGTTTACAGCGATGTTAGGTTTTTCGTGGGCAGGTCCATGTTTCCTGATATAATGATCCAAAAGCTCCAAATTATATGGTGAGCAACTGAAATGACTTGTGGACGTGATATCTATCGAGAGGAATGACTCCTAAAATAAGACCCACTTCCGAAATGGACTATGTGGGCCCATTTCTTAAGGTACCTCTTAATTACTTACTTAGCTGGCCCATTACAGAACATTTGTTCCATAGGCTGAACTAAGAAAAGATCTCCATTTCTCTCTAT
Organism: Musca autumnalis; assembly: GCF_047663935.1. Classification (NCBI taxonomy): domain Eukaryota; kingdom Metazoa; phylum Arthropoda; class Insecta; order Diptera; family Muscidae; genus Musca; species Musca autumnalis. The sequence goes on from NW_027411714.1 coordinate 207,173, forward strand.
TTGTTGCTTCGCAATCTGGAATACCGCGCCTTTTCATCTCTTCATCACTTGTTTGCGCCATCTATTCCTTGGCCTGCCAATTCTGCGTGCACCGCCATGTGGCATGTATTCATACGCCTTTTTAGCGGATTCATCATCTCTCATTCTTATGATATGGCCTAGCCAACGCAATCGTTGCATCTCGATACGCTTAACTATATTGATGTCGTTGTATAGCAGATACAGCTCGTGGTTCATGCGACGTCGATATTCACCGTCAACGCAGATTGGTCCGTAGATCTTTCGAAGAATTTTTCTCTCAAACACACCAAGCACTGCCATGTATGCTTGCGCAAGTACCCAGGCTTCGGAGCCATACATCAGCACGGGTAGTATCAGTGTTTTGTAGAGCGTTATTTTTGTTGACGAGATGTGGCTGTGTTTTTTAACTGCTTACTTAAACCAAAGTAACATCTGTTGGCCAATACAATTCTTCTTTTATTTCACAACTGATGTCGTTTGTTGTGTTTACGGAGGTGCCGAGGTAGACGAAGTCTTTTACTACCTCAATATTATAGGAACCAACTTCCACAGTCGGTCCGAGCTCAATGGACGCATTGCGCGTCGACACCATCAACTTGGTCTTCTCACCGTTTACCGCCAGACCCACCTTAGCAGATTCGACCTTTATAAAGGTATAAGTTACTTCTTTTACTGATCGGCCCATGATGTCTATATCATCAGCATAAGCAAGTAACATGTGACTATTGGTGTAGATTGTGCCACTTCTTTTGACGTTTGCCTCTCGTATGACCTTTTCCAGCAGGATGTTGAATAGATCACACGACAGGCCGTCTCCTTGCCTGAAACATCTTTTGGTAATAAACTCTTCGGAGAGGTTCTTTCCCATTTTAACTGAGGATCTCGTCTCAGTTAATGTCATTCTTCAAAGCCGAATGAGCTTTGCAGGAATACCAAAATCAGACATGGCTTGGAACACCTTTGAACGTATAGGGCTGTCGAATGCTGCATTATAATCAACGAAAAGATGGAAGGTGTCGATCTGCATTTCTTGGGTCTTTTCCAGGATTTGTCTCAAGGTAAATATCTGGTCAATGGTGGATTTGCCGCACTGATAGAGTCCAATAATTTCATTGACCATAGGTTTTAGTCTCTCACACAATATGCCAGATACTATCTTATATGCAATAGGGAGCAGACTTATGCCCCTGTAATTGGAGCACACATTCTTATCCACCTTCATGTGGACTGGACATAGGATGCTCACGTTCCAATCGTCGGGTACGCGTTCTTCCTGCCAGATGGTGCTAACTAGCTAATGCATACACCTTATCAGCGTGTCGCCTCCGGTTTTAAGCAGCTCGGCTGGTAGGCCATCTACTCCTGCCGCCTTGTTATTCTTTAGCCGGTTTATTGCTGTTCTTACCTCATCTTGGCTGGGCGGTATACCTTCGATACCATCTTCTGGGATTGGATCTGTGGTATCTTCGCCGTCTTCACTGCTATCGGATAACAACAGTTTGGAAAAATGTTCTTTCCATATCCTGAGCACACTATCTGTATCAGTTACCAAATTACCTTGTTGGTCTCTACAGGAGGATATGCCTGTAACAAAGCCATCAGTTTGATGCTTCACTCTTTGGTAGAATTTTCAGACTTCGTTCTGTCTCCTGTACATCTCTATTTCTTCACACTCCCTCTTTTCAATCTCTCTCTCTTTTTCCTGCGGAAAAGACGTTTCTCCTCTCTCCTTTGCCTCTCTCGTGCGCTACGCGTTGCTACTGATTGTAAAGTAGTCCTATATGCCGCATTTTTTTCTTCGGTAGCAGCACGGCACTCGTGGTCATACCATGGATTCTTTGGTGGAGGTCTCTGGTATCCAAGCACTGATTTTGCGGCAGTTTGCATGGAGTGGGCAATATTTTGCCATTGTGCTGATATGTTATCGGGACGAGAAGCGCTTTCATTAAGCAATTGGGTCAGTTGAGTGGAATATGCTGTGGCTATCTGTTGTGTTTGCAGCTTAGCGATGTCCAACTTTCGTGTTGTGTCTGTCCGTGCTTTATTTGCAACGCTAAGACGGGTATGTACCTTTGCTGCAACGAGGTAATGGTCCGAATCTATGTTTGCTCCTCGGAACGATCGTACATCCAACACGCTCGATGAATGTCTTCCATCTATCACAACGTGATCAATTTGATTTATTGTTCTTTGGTCTGGAGACAGCCAAGTGCCCTTATGAATATCGAGATGCTTAAATCTGGTACTGCTAACTATCATGTTTTTTACCGCTGCGAAGTCTATCAGCCTCATTCCATTGTCTGATGTTTCACTGTGGAGACTGAATTTCCCGACTGTTTGTCCAAAGATATTCTCCTTTCCAAATTTGGCATTAAAATCGCCTAGAACAATTTTAATGTCATGGGCAGGACAACGGTCATATGTTTCTTCTAAGCGCTCGTAGAATATATCTTTGGTCTGTTCGTCCTTGTCTTCGGTTGGAGCATGAGCGCAGATAAAGCTGATGTTGAAGAATTTTGCTTTTAACCGAATTGTAGCAAGTCTTTCATTCACTGGGGTGAAGCTGGATACCAGATGTTTTAGTCTCCGACTAACTACGAATCCGCAACCAAACTCATGCTTTACGTCATGGCAGCTATAATACAGTGCGTCACCTTTAGGTGTTGTTGTGACGCCTTTCCCAATCCATCGTATTTCCTGTATGGCAGTAATATCGGCCTTGTACTTTTCAAGTACGTCTGCCAATGCGAAGACTGCACCTTCTCTATGAAGAGTGCGAACATTCAAGGTGCAGATTCGCAGATCATGGTCCTTAAAACGTTTGCGGGGTTCGTCAACTTTAGAGGGGTTTGTTTTTCTTTTCTTTCGTTTTTTCATAGTAGGATGCTTTTTCTAGGGGAGGGTTACTAACCCGACGCCCAAACCCAAGATTTTAACGTTCTTATGGGTGAACGCGCGGCACATGTTAGCTCACTACATTCAACGGGTGTTAAAGGCAGTTCCCCAGGTGACACCACGGGGAGGTCAGTGTCCACTTGAGATGAAAGAGGGACCAAGATAAATCCTGGGCTTTGCCGTGTTAAAGCAGGTCAAGACCGTTGCTTGGTATCATTCATCCCCTACGTCACCCATACTCGCTCCTGCTCGTCTTTGAGACTCGCTCCTACTCGTCTATAAAGGCTAGCTCCTGCTCGTCTATAAAGACTCCCTCCTATTCATCTATAGAGACTCGTCTATAAAGACCCGCTCCTGCTCGTCTAAAGACTAGCTCCTGCTCGTCTAAAGACTAGCTCCTGCTCGTCTATAAAGACTAGATCCTGCTCATCTATAAAGACTAGTTCCTGCTTGTCTATAAAGACTCACTCCTGCTCGTCTATAAAGACTCGCTCCTGCTTGTCTGTAAAGACTCGCTATACTCGTCTATAAAGACCCGCTCCTGCTCGTCTAAAGACTGGCTCCTACTCGTCTATAAAGACTAGCTCCTGCTCGTCTATAAATACTCGCTCCTGCTCGTCGATAATGACACCCACCAGCTTGTCTATAAAGACTCCCTTCAGCTCGTCTATAAAGATTTTCTTCAGCTCGTCCAAAAAGACTCCTATCAGCTCGTCTATGAACAGTATTTCCGCCTCGTACATAAAGACTCTCTCCTGCTCGTATATAAAGACTCTCTCCGGCTCGTCTATAATGACTCTCTCCGGCTCGTCTATAAAGACTCCCTCGTGCTCGTCTATAAAGACTCCCTCCTGCTCGTCTATAAAGACTCCCTCCTGCTCGTCTATAAAGACACCCTCCTGCTCGTCTATAATGACTCTCTCCGGCTCGTCTATAAAGACTCTCTCCGGCTCGTCTATAAAGACACCCTCCTGCTCGTCTATAAAGACTCTCTCCTGCTCGTCTATAAAGACTCCCTCCTGCTCGTCCAAAAAGAATCCCTTCAGCTCGTCTATAAAGACACCCTCCTGCTCGTCTATAATGACTCTCTCCGGCTCGTCTATAATGACTCTCTCCGGCTCGTCTATAAAGACTCTCTCCGGCTCGTCTATAAAGACTCCCTCCTGCTCGTCTATAAAGACACCCTCCTGCTCGTCTATAATGACTCTCTCCGGCTCGTCTATAAAGACTCTCTCCGGCTCGTCTATAAAGACACCCTCCTGCTCGTCTATAAAGACTCTCTCCTGCTCGTCTATAAAGACTAGCTCCTGCTCGTCTATAAATACTCGCTCCTGCTCGTCGATAATGACACCCACCAGCTTGTCTATAAAGACTCCCTTCAGCTCGTCTATAAAGATTTTCTTCAGCTCGTCCAAAAAGACTCCTATCAGCTCGTCTATGAACAGTATTTCCGCCTCGTACATAAAGACTCTCTCCTGCTCGTATATAAAGACTCTCTCCGGCTCGTCTATAATGACTCTCTCCGGCTCGTCTATAAAGACTCCCTCGTGCTCGTCTATAAAGACTCCCTCCTGCTCGTCTATAAAGACTCCCTCCTGCTCGTCTATAAAGACTCCCTCCTGCTCGTCTATAAAGACTCCCTCCTGCTCGTCTATAAAGACACCCTCCTGCTCGTCTATAATGACTCTCTCCGGCTCGTCTATAAAGACACCCTCCTGCTCGACTATAAAGACTCCCTCCTGCTCGTCCAAAAAGAATCCCTTCAGCTCGTCTATAAAAACTACTTTCAGCTCGTCTGTAAAGACTCCCATCAGCTCGTCTATAAACAGTATCTCCGCCTCGTACATAAATACTCCATCCTGTTCGTCTATAAAGTCTCCTTCCTGCTCGCCTGTAAAGTCTCTCTTCTGCTTGTCTATAAAGACTTCCATCATCTCCTCTATAAAGACTCCCTCCTCCCTATGAAGACTCCTTTCAGCTCGTCTATAAAGACTCCCTTCTAATCATCTATTAGAATTCCCTCCTTTTAGTCTATAATGACTTCCTCCAGCTCGTCTATATAAATGTCCTACAGCTTGTCTGTAAAGACTCCTTCCATCTCGTCAGTAAGGACTCCGTCCTACTCGTCTATAAAGACTCTATAAAGACTCTCTTTAGAACATCTATAAAGACTCTCTTCAGTTCGTTTATAAACACTCATTTTAGGTCGTCTATAAAGATTCCCTGGACCCGCCTATAAAGACTCACTCCTGCTCGTCAATATATACTCTCTCTTGTTCATATATAAATTATAGCTTTTGGTGGTATATATATACTCCCTTCAGCTCTTCTTCAGTCTATAAAATGTTATTTTAGCTCATTTCTTCAAATCTTGTTTTGTATTGATTTATTCGCCCTTCACTTTTGCCTGCCACTGTACCCCACTGTTCCCATAGTGTAACATGTGTGCTGTTTTATGTTACACTTAAATAAATACATTAGATGCAATAAGCCATTATTGGCCATGTTTTCTAGCTAGCACAACTGTATATTGCCAAATCACACACACACACACCATACACAAAATAATCTTTTTTCCAAAACAAAATATTTTTCATTATAAATTCAGGCATGTCATATTTTAATGTTCCCCTAAATGAGGAAAACAGCGACAGCAACAATTTCTGCCAATGGAGTACAGATCGCAATGAAAAATGAATGCATTCGTATTAAGTGTTGCTACATATTTATTTAGTAGCGGGTAATTTGGTATGTTTATGCATCAATAAATTTACTTTGAATATTCAGTGCAAAATAAAATCGAGAAAAAAGAACTAAAAAAAAATAAATAATTTTGTAGAACTGTGGCAGGCAGTTAGTGGAACCAGCAACAGATGCACATGGTCGGTTGGTTATAATTAAATATTGTTCGTGTTTAAATTGTAGTTCTAAATAATTGATGCATTACGAGCTTTTGTTCATAATTATAATTTCAATTGAGAATTTTTTTATTCTGGAGTATTTTTCATTATTTATAAATATTTCGATAAAAGATGTATAATATAATCGGATGTTATAAATATTTTGCATGCAGCTATGTATTTGTGGGATGGAAAATTTGATGGGAAAGAAAATGAATAATACAAATCGGGAGGAAATTTACAAATCAATTGTTTTTTGAAGCGTTTTTTGGGTTTAGAGAAAAAATACAAAAAATAATTATTAAATTAATTATAATAATTAAGTTAGTAATTGTAATTAAATATAAACATATTTTATTTACTTAAAAATCCACTTTCTTACCTATAAATATTTTTTATTTACTTTCAGGTAAGCATTAGCTGTGACATCTGCATCTAGAACATCCTACAATGTGTTTTTGTGCGTGAGTAAAAATTAATGAGACTGATGGATTTTTTAATATATTTTTTTATTGAAACGCCAATGTTTCCAATCTTCTGAAATTTGTTAATTTATTCCTAATATATCTCTCCATGTAGTGGGAAATATATACGAAACCTTTAGTCCCTCACTGAACAAACGTCCCTCTTTACATTTCAAATGGAATTTTCTATGCAGCCAAAATTGTTGCAACAGTTTTACAAAACATGTTGGGTCTTTAAAAGATATTTTCAACATTAAATCTACTTTGGAAAAAAAAAGCAATCAAATTAATTATTTTTCCAACCAAAAATACGAATGTGAATACGCAAAATTTCCCAATTGTCGACACAAACGAACACCAGCATCATCATCTTTGATTGATTGGTGTCAATTCCCGTATGGAATGAATGCGCAACATGATTGCCACTGCTGTTGTTGTGACAGTGTGCGTGTGAAATATGTTTTGGAAATCAATTTAATAAAATAAAAATGTTTTTTTGCACATAAAATTTTAAATACTTTTCTTAAAATTAAACAAAATATTCAATAAAGGCTGCGACTTGGACACATAATCAATGCCATAATAAATTCGTTTCATTTTTTCGTAATGACCTGCCTGTCACACACACACACACACACACACACACAAAATGTGTGTGTAATTTGACACATTTGACAAGGGTTTCAACGCGGTAATCTTTGAAAGTGTTGTAAAGGTCCGACAAATTTGGACAAGAAATAAAAGAAACTTTTCAATACAGGTTTTTGTGACAGTTTTTCATTCTGGAAAACATGCGCAAGTGGGGGGATAGGGGGGATAAACTCAAGGGTATTTTGAAAGGATTATCATTTTTGTATGGCTACAGAAGGCAGTTTTAATAGACGAGTACCATGGTGTTTTTATATACGAGCTGAAGGGAATTTTAACGACGAACTGCAGATAGACGAACTAAAGGGAGTCTTTATAAAAGAGCTGAAGGGAGCCTTTATAGACGAGCTGAAGGGAATCTTTATAGACGAGCTGAAGGGAGTCTTTATAGACGAGCTGAAGGGAGTCTTTATAGACGAGCTGAAGGGAGTCTTTATAGACGAGCTGAAGGGAGTCTTTATAGACGAGCTGAAGGGAGTCTTTATAGACGAGCTGAAGGGAGTCTTTATAGACCAGCTGAAGGGAGTCTTTATAGACCAGCTGAAGGGAGTCTTTATAGACGAGCTGAAGGGAGTCTTTATAGACGAGCTGAAGGGAGTCTTTATAGACGAGCTGAAGGGTGTCTTTATAGACGAGCTGAAGGGAGTCTTTATAGACGAGCTGAAGGGTGTCTTTATAGACGAGCTGAAGGGAGTCTTTATAGACGAGCTGAAGGGAGTCTTTATAGACGAGCTGAAGGGAGTCTTTATAGACGAGCTGAAGGGAGTCTTTATAGACGAGCTGAAGGGAGTCTTTATAGACGAGCTGAAGGGAGTCTTTATAGACGAGCTGAAGGGAGTCTTTATAGACGAGCTGAAGGGATTTTTTATAGACGAGCTGAAGCGAGTTTTTATAGACGAGCTGAAGCGAGTTTTTATAGACGAGCTGAAGCGAGTTTTTATAGACGAGCTGAAGCGAGTTTTTATAGACGAGCTCAAGGGAGTCTTTATAGACGAGCTAAAGGGAGCCTTTATAGACGAGTTGAAGGGAGTCTTTAATGACGAACAGAAGTTGAAGGGAGTCTTTAATGACGAACAGAAGGGAGTCTTTATAGACGAGCAGAAGGGAGTCTTTATAGACGAGCAGAAGGGAGTCTTTATAGACGAGCAGAAGGGAGTCTTTATAGACGAGCTGAAGGGATTCTATGCAGACGAGCTGAAGGGAGTCTTTATAGACGAGCTGAAGGGAGTCTTTATAGACGAGCTGAAGGGAGTCTTTATAGACGAGCTGATGGGAGTCTTTATAGACGAGCTGAAGGGAGTCTTTATAGACGAGCTGAAGGGAGTCTTTATAGACGAGCTGAAGGGAGTCTTTATAGACGAGCTGAAGGGAGTCTTTATAGACGAGCTGAAGGGACTTTCTATAGACGAGCTGAAGGGAGTCTTTATGGACGAGCTGAAGGGAGTCTTTATAGACGAGCTGAAGGGAGTCTTTATAGACGAGCTGAAGGGAGTCTTTATAGACGAGTTGGGGAGTAGTTATAGGCGAGCTGAAGGGAGTATTTATAGACAAGCTGAAGTAAGTCTTTATAACGAGCTGAAGGGAGTCTTTATAGACGAGTTGAAGGGAGTCTTTATAGACGAGCATAAGGGAGTCTTTATAGACAAGCTAAAAAGAGTCTTTATAGACGAGCTGAAGGGAGTCTTTATAGACGAGCTGAAGGGAGTCTTTATTGACGAACTGAAGGGAGTCTTTATAGACGAGCTGAAGGGAGTCTTTATTGACGAGCTGAAGGGAGTCTTTATAGACGAGCTGAAGGGAGTCTTTATTGACGAGCTGAAGGGAGTCTTTATTGACGAAGGGAGTCTTTATTGACGAGCTGAAGGGAGTCTTTATTGACGAGCTGAAGGGAGTCTTTATAGACGAGCTGAAAGGAGTCTTTATAGACATGATGAAGGATGTCTTTATAAATGAACAGGAGGAAGTCTTTATAGACTTTATATAGAGCAGCAGGGAGTCTTTATAGGCAAATTAGAGCGAGTTTTTTATAGACGAGCAGGAGGAAGACTTTATAGACAAGTTTAAGGGAGTCATTGTAGACAAGCTGAATGGAGTCTTTATAGACGAGCTGAAGGAAGTCTTTATAGACGAGCTGAAGGCAGTCTTTTTAGACGAGCTGAAGGGAGTCTTTATAGATGAGCTGAAGGGAGTCTTTATAGATGAGCTGAAGGGAGTCTTTATAGACGAGCTGAAGGGAGTCTTAATAGGCGAGGTGAAGGGAGTCTTTGTAAACGAGCTGAAGGGAGTCTTTATAGACGAGCTGAAAGAAGTCTTTATAGACGAGCTGAAAGTATTCTTTATGGGCGAGCTGAAGGGAGCCTTTATAGACGAGCTGAAAGGAGTCTTCATAGACGAGCTGAATGGTGTGTTAATAGACGCGCTGACAGGAGTCTTTATAGACGAGGTGAGGGGAGTCTTAATAGACGAGGTGAAGGGAGTTTTTATTGACGAGCTTAAGGGAGCCTATATAGACGTGCTGGAGGGAGTCTTTATAGACGAGCTGAAAGGAGTCTTTGCAGACGAGCTGAAGGGAGTCTTTATGATGAGCTGAAGGGAGTCTTAATAGACGAGCTGAAAGGAGGTGAAGGGAGTCTTTATAGACGACCTGAAGGTAATCTTTATATGCAAGAAGGAGATAATCTTCGCAGACCAGCAGGAGGGAGTTTTTATAGAGGAGCTGAAGGGAGTCTTTATAGATTGCTGAAGGTCATGTTTATAAGCAAGCAGGAGGGAGTCTTTGTAGACCAGCAGTGTTGGTTTTTAATAGAGGAGCTAAAGGGAGTCTTTAAAGACGAGCTGAAGGGAGTCTTTATAGACGAGCTGAAAGGAGTCTCTATAGACGAGCTGAAAGGAGTCTCTATAGACGAGCTGAAAGGAGTCTCTATAGACGAGCTGAAGGGAGTCTCTATAGACGACCTGAAGGGAATCTCTATAGACGAGCTGAAGGGAGTCTCTATAGACGAGCTGAAGGGTGTCTCTGTAGACGAGCTGAAGGGAGTCCTTATAGACAAGCTGGAGGGAATCTCTATAGACGAGCTGGAGAGAGTCTTTTTAGACGAGCTGAAGGGAGTCTATAGACGAGCTGAAAGGAGTCGTTATAGATGAGATTTAATTTGATCGAAGCACTCTTGCAGTGAAATCGGAACAAAATTTGTACGCTACGTCCGATATCGGATCCGAAATCGTATCAATATATTAACAAAAGTTGCATACAGTGGTTGACATAATTTGGGAAATTTGGGTCCGATTTCGGAACATTAGCTGAAGAAAATCCTTGGATATTTTGGAAGGGCAATTTATTTCCGATATCGGAACGAAATCGGTACAAAGTCTGAACTATTTCCCCTCCGAAAAATGATTTAGAAATCTGAGCGATTTTACTTACGAAACTGTTCAGATGTGTCGGACATCAGACATTTGAGAAAAATGATCGGACGAAAATGTTCACAAGTAAATTTCATTTTTATGTCCTCCATTATAATATGGAGGGTATAAATAAATTAGTCATACCGCTTGTAACGCATCGAAATATTTTCGGAGACCCTAAAATGTATATAAATTGTCCTCTAACTTGGTATAATATACCTTTTGTATGTATGTTTATACCCTCAGCATTTATGCTAACGAGGGTATATACACTTTCATACGGCAAAATGTGCCTCATCGAAATAAGGGTTTTAGGCCCCGAGTAAGTTTAAAAGAAATCAGTTTGAGACAATTTGGGGTCCATTTAGCAATGTCCGTCCGTCCGTCTCTCTGTCTGGCTTGCCGGTGCGCATGATAACTCTCGAGCGGATGAACCGATTTGGTCCAAAATTTGGCCTTCTTAATATTTTGTCCAAACTTAGTTTAAGTTCGAAGATGGGTCATATCGGTCCACTCCTTCAGGTACCTCCCCCACAAAAGTTCGAAAATGTTCGGAAAATTGTTCGAAGGATAACTCTTGAAGAGAAGTGACCGATTTGGTCCATACTTTACACATCCTAATATATCTTCGTGATATAGATCAGGTTCGAATTTGGACTATATTTGTTCACTCCTTCGGGTACCTCCCAAACAACATTTCGGATTAGTTCACTTTAAGCCCTGCTCTCTAATAACTTTGATTTTTTTAATTAATTAATTGGATTAATCGATTTTTGTTAAAGCAACTTGCATTCGCTGCCTCAATTACGATGGTAAACTTTTTTTCAGGGGTAAGTCCATGCTTCTTGAGAAAACACCTCAAAAGGTGCAAAAAAACATTATGTAACCATATGTAGTGGCTGGAGAGCACGATGACTCACAAACATATTTTGTTCAAACTTAGTTTCAGTTCCCTCAATATTTAACAAATTGGACCAAACTTTGGATACCCTAATATTTTGTGCAAATTTAGTTTAACTTCTAAAATGGTGTATATCGGTCCCCCTCCTTAGGGGGTCTTCTTGTGAGGATCGGTAGATTGTTTATTATAAAGGTCTGTTGATACTCTTGTGAAGATCGGTGAATTTTCTCTTGAATATGGTTTGACTTTGAAGATCAGTTGACCTTCGTATGAAGGAAATGGAAATGTATACCGTTGCTGCTATTTACAGCGATATTATGTTTTCCGTGGACAAGTCCATGCTTCCTGACATACAGGTCCAAAAATTTTACAATGACCCACTAGAATGACTGGAGGGAGCGATATCTATCGAAAGACATGACTCCCAAAATAAGATCCACTTCCGTCGGTCCATTCATTCAAGTATCTCCTCCGCAACACTTTAGAACTTTTTCAATGTGAAATTTTCATTTAACATAGGTTGAGGGTATATTTCTGTCAGCAAAACCGACTGATACTTTTTTACTTGTTTTTTTTTTTTATTATTTTTTTAATATTTCTTCCGAATTGGCCGTTAAGTTGATTTTTGTGTTCCTAGAAAAAGATATATTTCCAGGTATAAATCTAGCAGGAATTGCATAATTTTATGTATTTGAGGTTTTTCAAATTTTTTAACCGAGATTGCTGTTATGTTGGAAAAGTTGTTAATATTGGTCCATGTTTTTTTTTTTTTTTTTTTTTTTAAGAAGAACAATGACGTCACATGATGACACTTTTAAAGGGAGTATTCATTATCCGTTAAAATATTCTGTTCCTATACATTCACAAACGAAAGATATTTATGATATTTTGCTTCTTGCCTTTCATAAATTATATGAAGCTAATAGTTCCTATTAATTTTAATACACTTCGCGGTGGAGGTTATAAGAATTTTGGCCCGGCCGAGCTTAACGCCGTTCTTACTTGTTTTTTTTAATCCCTCTCACATATCATAAATGCATACATATTTAACACAGTTTTTAACATTCAGCTTGCAACTGTGGTCGGACGGTCCTTTAAAAATATAGATCCTTTTAAAAAGCCCCTCGTTGGGCGCCATTTTTCGATCGTTAAACACTAAAAATATAATTCCTTTCACATTTCTTAAATAAGGATGTAGCATAGTTTTCAACATTTCACTTGTTCACTCATGTTCTATTGTATTCTCTCCCAATTTAAGTTTATTGACAACTAATAATTTTTACAACTGTCAAAATTATTTTCTTTTCAATTTTTCTTTTTCAATAACTTGAAAGTCTTCACATGACAATCTTCATCATAAAAATAAAACAATTAACACACATTTTGCACAGAGACAATATTTGTTGAACGTTTTTGTTTTTTCTTCAGTTTTTCCACAGATGTCATTACTTTTTATTTAATGTTTGTAATGGAGATGTGAGAAACAAATAGTAGGCATTCACTTGTTCAGTCATTCAGTCAGTCATTCATTTGTTCAGTCATGTAAACATGTTTATTTTGGAACCGTTTTGCCAACACAGTTGGTCGGCTGGTCGGCTCGATTGTCTTGAGTTGCATTTATGTTTGCGCTACTTAATTTGATGTGTGCGGTAGCTCATAGACGGACGCCTAAGTAGTCATCGAAAGCAGCCAACATTGTGCAGATATTTGTTCGAGCATTGACATGATGTACGAGTATGACAAATGAATGACCCCAATTTGCAACATTGTTGCATTGCAATAGCAAACGTTTTCCATCAGTCAATCTTTGTTAGGCTGCTTGCTGTTCCAATGATGTCTGATAGTTTCTTTGTTCTCGAGTGTTGGCCATACTCGTATGCTTGAAGATTTTCGTTGCATATTCAATTTGCTAGGTGTCAAAATGAAAAAGCGTTTTCTCTAATAATGGGTGGTCCATTGCAGGCAATTGAATTAGTTCTGTTTGTAGTATAGGTATACATTCAGGCAATGGTAAGACAAGAACATGTTGGACCATTGTGGGTTCTAACAAAATGTGGAAGGAAAAATACGTACACATGTATAAACCACTGAATTCGGAATTTTATATTCTCATATCTCTTTTCGCCTATGCTGACACATCCAGCAATTTTTCTCTCAATATTGTCAAAAATATTGGTTAATCTATGCCAGCAAAACTTAATACCATTTGAATTGTTTTTTATTCAAAAATTTATATTGAATTATGTATTATATTGAAAAATGCTTTTTTCAAATTCCATAAAATTGTTTCATATTAAATTCCTGATTTTTTTTCTCTGCAAATAATAACTGATGGACACTTTGCATATGAAAAGAAGTCAGGGCCATCACTTGTCACATGCCACACTTTTGCGAATGGGAAACATACGAGAGAAAAAAAATTGTAGCTATTTCATAAATTGAGTTTCCTAGTTTTCTTTTTGTTTGCATGTGGTAGAAAACTGAACAAAGAATAGCAGTAACAAATGAATGGGAAACAAGAAAACCACAGAGAATAGACAAGAAAAATAAATCGAAGTAAGAAATGCCAAGTTTTCCTTACAACTTTTCTTTTATTCTCTACAAATGTTTTCAATTGTCTGCATATCTATTTTTTTTTCATGTACTTCACTTAAAGGAATTTATTTTAACTTTCTTGAGTAAACATGTATGTGTGTGTGGGTCACACAATTACATTAAGTAAAGGTGAAAGTGTATGGCAGAAGAAAAAAAATGTTGAAAACATGCATTTGTGTTGCATCCTTATAAGGGTGTGTGTGAATCCTTTAGTGGTTGTAACGTGTCTTTGTGTTGGTTTTCTATTGTGTGAACATTACAATGGAAATTTTTGTAATGCTTCCAATATCAAACAACACCATTCAGCTGGTGGCGGTGGCTGACGTGACCACCTCAGATACCATACAACAAAGACAATGGGAAGTTGTGTGTGTTTTAGTGAATAACAAACTTAAAAGAAAATTGTAATTGAAAGGGAAAGGTAAAGTTTAACATTAACATTGTAAGTGCATTTTTTTAAATGCCACGTTTTGTGGTCTATTTGTCTCTGAAAAAATATTCTTTAAAAAATCCACGTTTTGTGGTCTAAAGGTCGGTTGAAAAATATTCTTTAAAAATCCACGTTTTGTGGTCTAAATGTCTCTGAAAAAATATTCTTTAAAAAATCCACGTTTTGTGGTCTAAAGGTCGGTTGAAAAAATATTCTTTAAAAATCCACGTTTTGTGGTCTAAAGGTCACTTGAAAAAATATTTTTTAAAAATCCAGGTTTTGTGGTCTAAAGTTCCCTTGAAAAAATATTCTTTAAAAATCCGCGTTTTGTGGTCTAAAGTTCCCTTGAAAAAATATTCTTTAAAAATCCACGTTTTGTGGTCTAAAGGTCGGTTGAAAATATTCTTTAAAAATCCACGTTTTGTGGTCTAACAGTCGGTTGAAAAATATTCTTTAAAAATCCACGTTTTGTGGTCTAAAGGTCGGTTGAAAAATATTCTTTAAAAATCCACGTTTTGTGGTCTAAAGGTCGGTTGAAAAATATTCTTTAAAAATCCACGTTTTGTGGTCTAAAGGCCGCTTGAAAGAAAATATTCTTTTAAAATCCACGCTTTGTGGTCTAAAGGTCGGTTAAAAAATATTCTTTAAAAATCTACGTTTTGTGGTCTAAAGGTCGGTTAAAAATATTCTTTAAAAATCCACGTTTTGTGGTCTAAAGATCGGTTAAAAAATATTCTTTAAAAATCCACGTTTTGTGGTCTTAAGACCCCTTGAAAAAATATTCTTTAAAAATCCAAATTTTGTGGTCTAAAGTTTCCTTGAAAAAATGTTCTTTAAAATCCACGTTTTGTGGTCAAAAGGTCCGTTGAAAACTATTCTTGAAAAATCCACGTTTTGTGGTCTAAAGGTCCCTTGAAAAAATATTCTTTAAAAATCCACGTTTTGTGGTCTAAAGGTGCGTTGAAAAAAATATTATTTAAAAATCCACGTTTTGTGGTCTAATGATGGTAGAAAAATCCACGTTATAAATCCACGTTTTGTGGTCTAAAGGTCAATTAAAAAATATTCTTTAAAAATCCACGTTTTGTGGTCTAAAGGTCCCTTAAAAAAATATTCTTTAAAAATCCACGTTTTGTGGTCTAAAGGTCCCTTAAAAAAATATTCTTTAAAAATCCACGTTTTGTGGTCTAAAGGTCGGTTGAAAACATATTCTTTAAAAATCCACGTTTTGTGGTCTAAAGGTCGGTTGAAAAAATGTTCTTTAAAAATCCACGTTTTGTGGTCTAAAGGTCGGTTGAAAAAATATTCTTTAAAAATCCACGATTTGTGGTCAAAAGGTCGGTTGAAAAAATATTCTTTAAAAATCCATGTTTTGTGGTCTAAAGGTCTCTTTAAAAAATATTCTTTAAAAATCCATGTTTAGTGGTCTAAAGGTCGGTTAAAAAAATATTCTTTAAAAATCCACGTTTTGTGGTCTAAAGGTCGGTTGAAAAAATATTCTTTAAAAATCCATGTTTTGTGGTCTAAAGGTCGGTTAAAAAATATTCTCTAAAAATCCACGTTTTGTGGTCTAAAAGTCGGTTGAAAAATATTCTTTAAAAATCCACGTTTTGTGGTCTAAAGGTCGGTTGAAAAATATTCTTTAAAAATCCACGTTTTGTGGTCTAAAGGTCGGTTGAAAAATATTCTTTAAAAGTCCACGTTTTGTGGTCTAAAGGTCGGTTGAAAAATATTCTTTAAAAATCCACGTTTTGTGGTCTAAAGGTCCCTTGAAAAAATATTCTTTAAAAATCCACGTTTTGTGGTCTAAAGGTCTCTTGAAGAAATATTCTTTAAAAATCCATGTTTTGTGGTCTAAAGGTCGGTTAAAAAATATTCTCTAAAAATCCACGTTTTGTGGTCTAAAAGTCGGTTGAAAAATATTCTTTAAAAATCCACGTTTTGTGGTCTAAAGGTCGGTTGAAAAATATTCTTTAAAAATCCACGTTTTGTGGTCTAAAGGTCCCTTGAAAAAATATTCTTTAAAAATCCACGTTTTGTGGTCTAAAAGTCGGTTAAAAAATATTCTTTAAAAATCCACGTTTTGTGGTCTAAAAGTCGGTTAAAAAATATTCTTTAAAAATCCACGTTTTGTGGTCTAAAAGTCGGTTGAAAAAATATTCTTTAAAAATCCACGTTTTGTGGTCTAAAGGTCGGTTGAAAAAATATTCTTTAAAAATCCACGTTTTGTGGTCTAAAGGTCGGTTGAAAAAATATTCTTTAAAAATCCACGTTTTGTGGACTAAAGGTCGGTTGAAAAAATATTCTTTAAAAATCCACGTTTTGTGGTCTAAAGGTCGGTTGAAAAAATATTCTTTAAAAATCCACGTTTTGTGGTCTAAAGGTCGGTTGAAAAAATATTCTTTAAAAATCCACGTTTTGTGGTCTAAAGGTCGGTTGAAAAAATATTCTTTAAAAATCCACGTTTTGTGGTCTAAAGGTCGGTTGAAAAAATATTCTTTAAAAATCCACGTTTTGTGGTCTAAAGGTCGGTTGAAAAAATATTCTTTAAAAATCCACGTTTTGTGGTCTAAAGGTCGGTTGAAAAAATATTCTTTAAAAATCCACGTTTTGTGGTCTAAAGGTCGGTTGAAAAAATATTCTTTAAAAATCCACGTTTTGTGGTCTAAAGGTCGGTTGAAAAAATATTCTTTAAAAATCCACGTTTTGTGGTCTAAAGGTCGGTTGAAAAAATATTCTTTAAAAATCCACGTTTTGTGGTCTAAAGGTCGGTTGAAAAAATATTCTTTAAAAATCCACGTTTTGTGGTCTAAAGGTCGGTGAAAAAATATTCTTTAAAAATCCACGTTTTGTGGTCTAAAGGTCGGTTTGAAAAAATATTCTTTAAAAATCCACGTTTTGTGGTCTAAAGGTCGGTTGAAAAAATATTCTTTAAAAATCCACGTTTTGTGGTCTAAAGGTCGGTTGAAAAAATATTCTTTAAAAATCCACGTTGTGTGGTCTAAAGGTCGGTTGAAAAAATATTCTTTAAAAATCCACGTTTTGTGGTCTAAAGGTCGGTTGAAAAAATATTCTTTAAAAATCCACGTTTTGTGGTCTAAAGGTCGGTTGAAAAAATATTCTTTAAAAATCCACGTTTTGTGGTCTAAAGGTCGGTTGAAAAAATATTCTTTAAAAATCCACGTTTTGTGGTCTAAAGGTTGGTTGAAAAAATATTCTTTAAAAATCCACGTTTTGTGGTCTAAAGGTCGGTTGAAAAAATATTCTTTAAAAATCCACGTTTTGTGGTCTAAAGGTCGGTTGAAAAAATATTCTTTAAAAATCCACGTTTTGTGGTCTAAAGGTCGGTTGAAAAAATATTCTTTAAAAATCCACGTTTTGTGGTCTAAAGGTCGGTTGAAAAAATATTCTTTAAAAATCCACGTTTTGTGGTCTAAAGGTCGGTTGAAAAAATATTCTTTAAAAATCCACGTTTTGTGGTCTAAAGATCGGTTGAAAAAATATTCTTTAAAAATCCACGTTTTGTGGTCTAAAGGTCCCCTGAAAAAATATTCTTTAAAAATCCACGTTTTGTGGTCTAAAGGTCCCCTGAAAAAATATTCTTTAAAAATCCACGTTTTGTGGTCTAAAGGTCCCTGAAAAAATATTCTTTAAAAATCCATGTTTTGTGGTCTAAAGGTCCCTTGAAAAAATATTCTTTAAAAATCCACGTTTTGTGGTCTAAAGTTCCCTTGAAAAAATATTCTTTAAAAATCCACGTTTTGTGGTCTAAAGGTCCCTTGAAAAAATATTCTTTAAAAATCCACGTTTTGTGGTCTAAAGTTCCCTTGACAAAATATTCTTTAAAAATCCACGTTTTGTGGTCTAAAGTTCCCTTGAAAAATATTCTTTAAAAATCCACGTTTTGTGATCTAAAGTTCCCTTGAAAAAATATTCTTTAAAAATCCACGATTTGTGGTCTAAAGGTCCCTTGAAAAAATATTCTTTAAAAATCCACGTTTTGTGGTCTAAAGTTCCCTTGAAAAAATATTCTTTAAAAATCCACGTTTTGTGGTCTAAAGGTCGGTTGAAAAATATTCTTTAAAAATCCACGTTTTGTGGTCTAAAGGTCCCCTGAAAAAATATTCTTTAAAAATCCACGTTTTGTGGTCTAAAGGTCGGTTGAAAACAATATTTTTTAAAAATCCATATTTTGTGGTCTAATGTTGGATGAAAAAATATTGTTTAAAAATCCACGTTTTGTGGTCTGTTGTTGATTGAAGAAATATTGCTTACAAAATCCACGTTTTTTTTGTCTGCTATTGGATGGAAAAAATATTGTTTAAAAAGTCCACGTTTTGTGGTCTGATTTTTATACCTAGCAATGGGCATATTCGTCATAATTCCTGCTAGAAGCCGCATCCAGTCATACACTCTACAACATGAATCAACAACAACAACAAAACACCTCAACACAATATTTTTAATGGGAAAAATTACTAATTCAAGTTGAGTTTTAACACCTTTTGCGAGTTTAACAGCAGCACAATTAACGCAAATTATGAACAATAAGTGAATGAAAACGTAAGCATCACCATTTAGAGAGGAGGAAACAACAAAAAAACCACAACAGCTGTACGGTTGTAAAACAAAATACAACACCTCAACACTACTTTAAATGTGAATTGCAAATAATAGTTGCTGTTGTTTTTTTTTTCGTACAACAACGTAGGAAGACTTCATGAATCTACTACACCAACATTGAAACTGTGGTGTTTTAACTACAATTGCCATCATGGGAATATTTACATACAAATATGTACGTATGTAGCTCACACTCTCTTTCATTTTGAGTAGATTTGACAGGTGTCACTGTGAATGGCAACATTATTGATAACAGCTGTGAGGTGGTGGCAACAGCGTTGACAGTTGTGAAATTGAATGGAAAAACGTATTGATAGATGGCTGAGTAAATTGAATTGTCTGTGGCGGCAAAAATAAGTGTTAAAAGTAAATATTGGG